>NC_091821.1:70935425-71172925 GCF_038994185.2 Dermacentor albipictus | reverse complement strand
CTCAGCTTGAGTAATAGCGCTCTAGCGCCACAAGGCAAGCCTCGACCGCGAACACGGGGCGGGAACATTCCATTTGCGACGCGCTGATCTGGATGCTGCTTGAGTAGCTGGCGACGAATCAGCAGACGAGCGTCATCAAGCTTGCACAGAATTTCTGGGCAGTCACAGTTGTTAAAAGCGCAAGTTGCAGCGAGCCAATCATCCTCTTCATTTCCGGCGATTCCTACGTGTGAAGGTATCCATTGAGCAGTGAGAGATACCCCACATGATGAAATTTTGCTCGCAGAGTCAGAAATGCTGCGCACAAGTGGACAATCAATCTCACGGTGTTGTAACCTGCTAAAGGCAGCAGGGGAGTCCATAAAGACGACAACCTTCGATGTAGTTAACTCCTCATACACGTATTTCACTGCAACATTAATCACTGCTAGCTCCGCAGTTGTTGACGAAGTTGGATGAGGTACTTGAAAGATACGTCGTACTTGAGTTGAAGGGCAGAAAAAATCTGCAGAGGCGCCTTGACCGTCGCTATCTGGGAATACTTGAAGATAATCTGGAAACTTTTCGAACATGTGAGACTGAGCCAATTGAAATATTGCCGAAACAGGCATATCAGACTTTTTGTGCATGACAGGGATAGTTAGGTAAATGGGGAATACGTGTTTCGTGATATCTTTTGGAGGCGGAGACGTATCTGAAACAGCATGTTCAGAAATGGTAGTTATATTAGTAAATAATGCCGCTATTTTTCCCATGCGAGATAACGGGCGGTGAATGAGACGATCAAGGAGCGATTGACCATTCGATGCGCGGTCCAGACGATCAATATGATATAGAGCTCTGCGGTCTGCTTGCAGCCTCAGGGGTAACTGATGCGCTTCAGTGAGTAATGCAATAGATTGCGCCTCACGAGGTAAACCAAGCATTAGTCGAAGGGCAACGCGATGATCTCGCTCCAGTTGGGCCATCAAACTACGCGGTATGTTGAGGACTGGTAATGCGTACATGATGCCTGAGAGTACAGATGACTGGTACACCTGGAGAGCCGTTGTTTGGTCGCAGCCAGTACCTCGAGCAGTCAAGGCCGCCCCATACTTAAGGAGGGAGTGTGATTTGCGTCGTACAGATTTAACGGCAGGACGCCAGGAGATGCGATCATCCACAATTAAGCCCAAGTAACGGTGTTGTCGCACCCAGTTTATAGGCGTTTCGTCAAGATACAGTATGCTCATTGTTCGACGAGCGCGTTGTTTAGGATGATATGCTATGGCAGCGGACTTAGCAGGTGATATGAGCAGGCCAACTTCACCCAAGTACTCCGAAGTAGCGTTTAGAGCTCTTTGCAAGTTTTCACGAAGCCGCGGACCAAGGTGCGAAGGGCCGCTTATCCAGATAGCAATGTCATCGGCGTAGACAGCTATGCTCACAGGGAAGTCAGTGTCCCGAGGCAAACGACTTGGAAGCGCGGCGAGTACGGTGTTAAACAAAAGCGGCGATAATACGCTGACCTCTGGGACACCACACTTCACATTTCGGTATTCACTAGTTACTCCTCCGACACGCACTTTCATCCGCCGCTCCGATAGAAAATTATGCACAAAGCGGAGCAGACGTCCCGAAATTCCCGCGGTTGCATGAGCGAAAATAATCGCCTTATGTGGAACTGAACCGAAAGCTTGCAGTAAGTCTAGGAAGAGCATATAGGCGGAATGCTTGTTCCCTTTAGCGAATTCGAGCGCTGAGACAAGGTCTGATATGCTGTCCAGAGCTGAACGGCGGTGACGAAAGCCACTCATGACATCACGGATAAAATTTAGCTCCTCCAGCCTGACATCAAAGCGAAACAAGAACATTCGCTCCATTAACTTGATGACATTTGAAGTTAGGGATATTGGGCGGTAGGACTTGAGGTGCCTTGCAGGACGCCCGGGCTTTAAAATTGGTATTACCACAGACGATTTCCATTCAGCATGGATTACACCGGTTCTCCATACTTCATTATACTCGTCCAATAAACGATCATTAAAACTCTTATCAACGTTCCGCAATGCTTGATACGACACACCATCTTCGCCTGGAGCAGTGCTGTATTTGGAGAGGCTCAGCGCGTGTCGCAGCTCCTAGCAGAGATAGCATCACGCTGCTCCCTTGCGGCTTGTCACATATAAAACGCGAAGCTTATTTCTTCTAAGCTTTAGGGTATTTAGTGCAACCCCTCTGCTGTGCTCCCAAAATAAACAAAAAATCTAATTTCATATATAAGGTCCCTAGAGCCATCTGAAACTATACGAGATAATCTCCAAGAGGCAGCTCCAATCGACCGCGAAAGTTAATTCACGTGGAACTAGTGTGGAAAGCAGCGCGGAGGAAATTATGGGAGTCAAATATTAAGGATGTGAATAACTCTCTACGAAATAACTCTCTAAAACCGACTACGAGTTCTTCGAACGAATTCTGGACCTTTAGACGCACTTAAGCTATAAAAATGGTTCACGGCGGATGAATAAGAGGTCACATATGTTTGGCAATCCTTCTGACTATATTGATCTTTATAAGCGGCTCAGAATTAAAGTGTTGCTTCTAGAACATTCCTACTTTTGGTTTACTTATCAAAGACTGGTGAAAATAAAGGCACCTTCCTGGTAGATAGGCTACGCGTTTTGCAAGCAATCTAGCCAGAAAAGATGATAAAGTAAATGTGAGCTGTTTAACATATATATGGGACAATGAAACAGACATCATTATATTATCGCGTGCAATACCATAAATAATATTTAAGACATTTTTTAGGCTATGGAATGTGCGAAAGATGGTAGTTATCTAATACGTTCCTCAACCGTTAGGTACCTTCCCATTTAGAGACCGATTGTTTGATTAATATATATATATATATATATATATATATATATATATATATATATATATATATATATATATATATATATATACGGGCAGGCAGCAGGATCCCCTTTTTATTGTTCCTTTCTTTTTGTCGCAAATGGCGTGATTTTCGCCACTCTTGAACAAATTAAAAGAAAATTTCTATATTGCTTTGTTTTCTACGTTGCGTATTCACTTTTAGTATGCATCCAAATAAATGCTGAAAACATTCTTAGGGGCTTTATGGAAACATCTTTCCCTATATATATATATATATATATATATATATATATATATATATATATATATGTATGTATGTATATATATATATATATATATATATATATATATATATATACATATATATATATATATATCTATATATATATATATATTATGACGTTAGTGAAGAACCATGGACTTTCAAATGTGTGCCGCCTACATATTCTTCCCATTAGTCAATATCAGGCTATATATATATATACATATATATATATATATAGTGGTAAATTCGACTTCATACGAAGCTAAGAGACAACGAAAGGAAGAGAGGCATATGTTAAATGATTTTATTTTTTTAATGGAAATCTATAAATGATAATGTAAATAGACATGAAAGCGGATGGAAAGACAACTTGGTGCAGGCCAGATCTGAACTATATATATATATATATAGTTCAGATCCGGCCTGCACCAAGTTGTCTTTCCGTCCGCTTTCATGTCTATGTACATTATCATTTATAGATTTCCATTAAAAATAAAGTAATTTATCATACGCGTCTCTTGGTTTCGTTGTCTCTTAGCTTCGTATGACGTCGAATTTACCACAAGAAGACCGTCTAGCGTCCCCCTGCGAGAATTTCTGCTCATCTTAATCACGGAACTGGAATCACGGAATCACGGAATAATCACGGAACTGGAAGGATCTGCCGCCGGCAGCTGTAACATAAAATCACGAATCAGACATGTAGCCACATAGTAAATGTGCCTTTACGATGAAGCTTTGCCTATCTCTTATATTACATATGCGAAGAGAAATATTTTTGCTCGGCACCCGCAGCACCGAATTTGAGGGTGTTTGTTGCATTGAAAAGAGAAAGACTCTGCGGACTGTACAAAACGGATTTCCAATTTAGTCCCTCAATTTCCTTAGTCCTTCCAGATGAAAAAAAAGTAAGCAATGAAGTATCAAATTTGCAACTTTGCAAGTCAGCAAGAGAAAGCTATGTCACAACTGCACCTAGTATGACATCTGAAGCGGACAAAACTGGTGTAATCCATAATGGTTAGAAACATCACTAATTAGTCAGGAAGACTTTCGGAAAACGTTCGTACACACTGTCAAAATATCAAGTAAGCTGAAAATTTATATGTCACGTTTGTCCGCTTCAGATGCTCCCCCACCATATGCAAATTACAGAACTTCCACATCTATTTGTATGTGGTGCAGACTTACAGATTTGTAAACTATGTCCTTTTTTTACCTTATGAATTTTTCAACATTTCTTTTAAAACAATTGCAGACCCCAAATAAATGTTATATTTTCTACAGGATGTAGAATGCTGCTTTCTCTCTCACATGCAACAACTGTCGTTCAAGTCGGTTCAGGGGATGTGTAATGAGAATGTTTCTGCGTTTCATGCAGATATATTTGAATATATGCGGAAATCGCAGTTTTCCCAGTGGTAAAGCTTCCTCGTAATTTGCATTGTCCCATGACTCGCCCGGCTATGTCATGGTAATATAATCCTCCTGGCTTTCCTTTCCGTTTTTAGCGCTGCTGAAGCATCCGCGCGCGCGCGCGCGCGCACGCACGCACGCACGCACGCTGTGCTTATCGCGGAGTTCACGAACCAAAACGTGTTTCGTTGACCGAGTAAAGTGAGTGAATATGCAACCAGATCAGACTTGACTATGGATTCAGATGACATACTTCAAAGTACGTATTACGACCAAGACCAAGTAAAAAAAAAAGGAAGAAAGAAAGGAAAGAAGACAGAGAGAGAGAGCAAGGGGCGGTCTCCTTTTTCAATTTCCTGGATCTACTTGTTATGCAAGCTCTAGAGAGCTTATGCGCAGGTTCCCTGTAGTGTGATTTCCACAGGATGAGTATTTGACCAATTAATGAAAACTCATAACAGACGCCAGCGATCAAGTCAGTTCTAGAGCGTCCAGCTAACATTACATGACCAATTAAGTGCAGCCGTATGGAGACACCACACAGAAACAAAATCGAGGAAAACCGAGCCTTGTCTATCGATCCAACCATCTAGCAAGCACAGAGTGGCAGGTAAAAGTAAAAAAAAAAAAAATGGGGGGGGGGGGGCAGGAGTTGTACGAGGCCGGCTAAGTAGGCAACGTGAGCTGAAGCTTAGTATGAATTTCCCTGGCCCAGCTTGCAAAACATCACATTTGTCGTTGCAAGCTGATCATAGCACCTAACGAATACTTTGGTAAGTTTCTTGGAGTTGTTTTTGTGTAAGGACGGCTTTTCGATGGCTAATATACGGTGTGGCGTTACATATTATATCTCTAAGGAGCCCCGTCACTTTCCGAGGTATTCGTCACTCGCTAGCTTAAATACTTACTTAAGCGGGATGAGTATCTCTTATTCTCAAAAAAAAGAAGAAGAAGGAAAGAAAGGAACCACAACATTATCCGTAAGAAAATGGAATGATCTTGGACTAAATTCACGTAGCTTTTCGTTGGTAAGTACTACTTTCCATTAATCGATCTTCTTCTCTATTAATATGTTCAGCACCAAGCTTGACTGGGATAGTCTCTTACGAATGGTTCTAGCGATAGAGCTTTTTTGTTGTATCAAGAGCGAGAAAGGAGTTACACAACGGGAGGTGGGTTATTAGCCAAATGGATTTTCGGTTTGCTCACTCTGCAAGCGGGTTATAAGGGACAAAGGAGACAGCAATAGAAACTAGAAACGCACGAAGAGCGTGAAGCGCGCGCACAAGTTAGGTATAACACGTAGCGCTTTCAAAGTCTATGACGCAGGCCCGTCAGGCTTGAGGAGCGTGCACGTTGAGCTTGCTGCTCGTAATTCCTTTAAGGGAAATAACCTAGAACCGACCGTTATGCTATAACAGACGATCGTGCCGGCTGTCAAGCAGGTTGCACAACGTAGCACTCACCTGTTCGCTGTATATACAGACTGGACAGAGAAAACGTGCGCGAAGGCCTATATTGACAGATACTCGCGTCGCAGATGGTGCTGCTTTTCAATGAGAAAGAAGCATTTCAATGGGAAAGGGATACAAATTTGTAAAGTGGACGCCCAACCACGGAGACGCAACATAGTCTGTTCACGTCGCAATTGCCCAGGCGGAAGGCGCAGCTGTTGGTCAGAAAAAAATAATTAAATCGAATTTAGGCAATAAATCGTAATAACGTTGCAGTGTCAGAGTGGTCAATATACTATCGCCGACAAATTAAACGCGAAGTAGCTGGGGCTAACCAAAACGCGTTATTTCGTTTACGCTTCCAATACTTCGCGTAAGGCGTGATTCCGGCTTGTACGCGTAGTTTGAAGCCCATAATCACTGAAGACAGAGCAGGCGTGGTACGAAATCGCACTCTGACGCTATTACTCGTAAGAGCAGTTCTACTTTATAATTTCCTGTTCGCGTTTTATTTTCCCATGATATAATACAGTTACGCGCTATTGGGCGAAGCTCAGCCGCAGCGTCAGTTCGCGAAGTCGGAATCTAAACAAATCGAACACCCTAATTATACAAATCGGGTGCTTTTGTTAGGGTGGTCATTCCCAAAAGGCCAGTCATATCTTAGCTTAGCTAACCACTTAGCTAACGACGTTTGAAGGGTGATATCTTCTGTGTAGTTTTGCACGGATTAGTAAACTGTTTGATCCGCACCGATGGCACCGGCTGTTGGAATCTCAGCGCTGCCACCAGCTATTGGAACCTCAGTGCTGACACCCGTTATTGCAATCGGACCGCTGGCGCCCGTTGTTGCAAATGGGTCGCAAGCCCCAAGGGTAGCGTTGGCCTGGCGGCCTGGGGCACACTGGAAGCATCCGAAGGTCCCAGCAAAGCATGAGGCGACTGCTAACAGAACAACTTGTTTATTCTAGCATCGCAAAGAGCGGGCGGTCAGGTCGACCGAAGTAGAGAGACGGGAGAGCACGTTACTCAACAGAAGAAATCGGAGCCTCTCTCCTGGCGTCCGGGGGCAGCTGCTCTTATACTCTTGGCGTCGCGGGCAAGAAGGAAGGTCACGAGATGACACCACGTGACAGCGAGCTACGGACGGACTGAGAGACATGTAGAGACAAGGAGGTGACGCATCAGCCGGGCCGGCGCCGGTCAGACCTCCTCGCTTCACACTGGGGGAGCTCCTCTCCCCGGCTGCCGCGCTTTGACAAGCGTGGGCACACACACACACACGCACACACAAAGACACGTGGCACTGAACATGCCGGGACGCGCTCGGCGGGGATGCGTCGCGGCCGCTCCGAACGGGCCAAAATGTCCGCCGCTTTGAACGAAGCCCCGCCGTACGTTGAATCCGCGCCGGCTACACCGCGCGTCATAGGCGAAACGTAACAAAACGTAACCGTGAAACAATCATTTCGCTAATATATATACAGAACTTTACAAACGAAGCTTATCCGCCCTAAACTGAAAGCGAGATTTCGGGGTTTTTTTCACGTTGAGTACTAATTTTAAACATTTAAGCCTGCATCGATGTGCCACATACAACTGGGAGCCAAAGCGCTGAAGACACGGGACTATGCTCTGAACGCGCAAGTGTATGATTACGAAAAACTTAGGCTAAGTAAGCTGAGTTACAGATATATTTCAACAGAATTCTTTGTTGCTCTACCCGCAGAAAGGCCACACGCTACTATCAGTCGTATAATTGTTACCAATCGTAACGCATTGCCATCGAACTACATGCCTGCAGCAAGACTATCCTCACCTTTATGGTGCCTGCACAAACCTGAAATACGCCTCATCATCCCAGGAATCACGAAGAAGGCTAACATGCCGTCGTTGGCCTTGAAGCAGGCCACATTAGCACTTTTACATGAGGTCCACAGTGGCCACGTACAAGTTTACATCGATGGCGCAGTCACATCTGCAAGTTCAGCTGCTGATGTGGCGATACCAACAAGATCCGTCAAAATACAGCTAAAAACGTCACATTTATCATCAATGACAGCTGCTGAACTGGTAGCCTTGCGTGCGTCTCTTCATTTCACTCAGGAGGAACCACCCCATGCATGGTCAGTCTTCTGTGATTCCAAGGCAGCCCTACAGAGTGTAGTTGAGTTGAGTTGAGTTGTTGTAGGCTACTGGTGGGATTAACCTTGCCGTTGCTGCCGGCAATCGTTCCACCGTAGCGACACTACAGAGTGTACTCTCAGCACTGGGCCATGGATCACATGGACTGCTCGTCGCAGAGATCAGAGAAGTACACCAACGCATAGTTGACGAAGGACACGATATCATATATCAGTGGTTGCCTAGTCACTATGGCATACACGGCAATGATAGAGCAGACGCAGCTGCCCGATCTGCCCATGACGGCGTCACCTGCGTTGCCATTCCTCTTTCGAGAGCCGACGCAGCGAAAAAACTTGCCGTACTTGCACACGACCTGACATTAGCTCAGTGGAATTCATCCGATTTCACAAGCGCACACCTTCATACCCCGGACCCTATTCCGCCTGAGCTTCCATGACGCGACTTCACCCTTCTAGTTCGTCTATGGCTTGGAGTAGCATTTTCAAATGCGTACTCCTTTCTTATCGGAATGCCCAACAGCCCACTTTGTGACTTCTGCGGGTGCAATGAAGCAATCGCGCACCTTGTTTTTCAGTGCTCTCGTTTCAACCTGCAAAGAGCGGTCCTCTCAGTCACCCTAGACAAACTGTACAAGCGCCCAATGACAGAAAACAAGATCCTTAGAAACTGGCCTATGCGAACATCAGCGCGATCGGCTATGAAGGCGCTGCTGCGGTATTTAAAAGACACTGGACTTTCTGACAGATTGTGACTTCACTGTCTGATGCAGGATTGTACAGTGACACTGCATAACACTAGGAACGCCTTTGCGAGCTGCGTGACAGTGCCCACAGAAACAGTTTGTGTGTACGTGCGTGTGTGGCCCAAACAATGAAACGTTCCTTTCCTTCGAGCGCTTCCTAAGCTTACGTGAGGCCTCCTTACAGCGAAGGACCGATGGAGGAAGCAAGCATACTCTGAAAGCTCCCTTCACCCGTCCTCACGTAAGGAGCGGTTGCCGCCATGCCTGGGTTCGAGATTATCTCTTAAATGCTTTAGGCGAACACCAGAACACCCCTATTCAATAAAAAAAGGTTGTATCGTCGCACAATCTCTAAGTTGATGAGCTAATATAGAGAAGCGTGGACGCTATTTTTTAGTTTTGCTTATTAAATCTAAAGAAGCAGCCCATTACAGTGCGAAACTTGATGTGCTCCAGCAACGCTGGCACGCCGGCGTCGTGCAACGCCTAGCAACGCTTCCATGCCGCACGCGTGACTGAAACGAACATGCCTGGCAAAACGTACCGTGCTCGCGCTTCTCCGAAGGTGGGCGACAGCACGCACGCGCAAGCAAACGTCACGTGGTTAAGCAGTGAGGTGAAGTGCTCGTTCAGGGCCAGGAGCGGCGTAAGGACGCATGAAGGTAGCTTGGCCCAAACAATAAAACGTTCCTTTTAGGGGTGTGCGAATATTGAAATTTTCGATTACGAATCGAATACGAATAAGGCGAAGAACTCTCTTCGAATATCGAATCGAATATCGAATACATGTGTAGTATTAAAAAATTGCAAGAGAGGTAACAATAGCTTTATTACCCTTTTAAAAATAACATTGCATTTTACAAGGTTGCTTCAAATTAAAGAGGTACTCAATTATAGATAATGGACTCAGGTAATGCCCTCAGTCAGGTAAAACGCTTGTTACAGATTGTCGTGAAGGAAAATTAACTGCTCAATATGGCCAGAAAGTAAACGCTCTCTATGCACTGTCACATTTCTACCGGTAGAAAAGACTCTTTCACTAGGAACTGAAGTGGCGGGGATCGCCAAGTACTTCCGGGCGAGTGCACTTAAAAGCGGGTACCTGAAGCGGCCAATGGACTGCCACCACTCTCAAGGATTCATGCACCTTTCCAGAAGAGGCTTTTGCGCGTAGTCTGTAAGTTCCCTCTCAGGGGCAGATGCCAAATGTGTCTTCTCTTTGTTCATCACTAGATCGTCAAAAGCATTCCATTCACTCGATGCCACCAGTGGACACGAAGTCGACGCTGGCACGGCGGTGTCCCCACGGTGTTCCACGACGGCTTCCTGGAGCTCCCTTGTCACAAGGTTTTTCAGCCAGATCATCTGACCAGATGCCTGATGAACTGTGGCCATAAAGCGCGGATCAAGAAACATGCCTAGGCTGGCCACTTCATCAAATTTCCACTCCGCACAAAGAGCCTTGATACATTTTGAATCAATGTTAGCAAACCCTGAGTTGCCTTTGCAACCTTCAAGGCAATGGGGCATTCCAAAAATAATTGGAATTATAAAGCTTGGTGAAAAAGAAACCGAAACTGATCATGTCTCGAATGCCTGAAGCAGATAGACTGAAACAGAGCATACAGATAATGGCAACTCAGGGTTGCAAAGGCAACCTTGAGTTGCCTTTGCAACCTTCAAGGCAATGGGGCATTCCAAAATAATTGGAATTATAAAGCTTGGTGAAAAAGAAACCGAAACTGATCATGTCTCAAATGCCTGAAGCAGATAGACTGAAACAGAGCATACAGATAATGAGCGGATCATGCGAAGTTCTCAGTTAATAAACATGTTCTTAGGAGAATGCGGAGCAAGCATACAATTGGTTAATTGCTCAATTATTCGCAGTCTATCCGAATATTCGCCGTTTCCACCGTTATTCGGCCGTCCTCGGATATTCGTGAATTTCCGAACATGCATTTCTCGAATCGAATACGCTTCGAATATGGAAAATATTCGATTCGTATTCGAAATTCCGAATATTCGCACACCCCTAGTTCCTTTCCTTCGAGCGCTTCCTAACCTTACGTGAGGCGTCCTTACAGCGAAGGACCGATGGAGGAAGCACGCGTACTCTGAAAGCTCCCTTCACCCGTCCTCACCCAAGGAGCGCTTGCCGCGTGCCTGGGTTCGAGATTATCTCTTCAAATCTTTCCGCGAACACAATTATTCTATTAAAAAATGTTGCATCGTCGCACAATCTTTAAATTGAATAGCTAATATAGAGAAGCGTGGACGCTTTCTTCTACTTTCGTTTACTAAAGTTAAAAAAAAGTTGCGCATTACAGTGCAAAACTTGATGTGCTCCAGCAACGCTGGCACGCCGGCGTCTTGCAACGCCTAGCAACGCCTAGCAATGCTTGCATGCCGCACGCGTGACTGAAATGAACATGCCTGGCAAGACGTACCGTGCTCGCGCTTCTCCGCAGGTGGGTGACAGTGCGCATGCGCAAGCGAATGCCACGTGGCTAAGCAGTGAGGTGAAGCGCTCGTTCAGGGCCAGGAGCGGCGTAAGGACGCATGAAGGTAGCTTTGGAGCTACCTTATGCTGAGGAAGCACCAAGGAAGCCTTCACCGAGGGTACCCTCTGTAAGGAAGCTTTCAGAGTGACATAAGGTAGCCTCACCCCAATGAAGGCTTCCTTAGCGAGGTAAGGAAGATTTCATTGTTTGGCTTCTTATGCTGAGGAAGTACCGAGGAAGCACCAAGGAAGCCTTCACCGAGGGCGCCTCAGTAAGGAACCTTTCAGAGTGACATAAGGTAGCCTCACTGCAATGAAGGCTTCCTTACTGAGGTATGGAAGATTTCATTGTCTGGCCCTGTGTGTGTAGTTTTATCTTCTTTCCTTTTTTAATCCTCCTCTCTCTCACCTATCGCATCCCCTTGCCCCTCCCCCAGTGCAGGGTAGCCAACCGGAGATAATCTCTGGTTAACCTCCGTCTTTCTTTTACCTTTCTCTGTCTCTCTTTGTTAGCTTAGTTGGTACTTGCTGTAGGACACACTTTACCGCGAATTAACACACACACACACGCACACACACACGCACGCGCACACACGCACACAAGAAACAGACGTGCGTCGTCCATGTTTCTTCCTTTTGTGTGCGTGAGCATGCAGTGGTGGCATGCTCACGGATGAAGGCAGCCTAGGTCCAATGTTCTGGAGCTTCTCATTTCAGTCAGAATAAAGAAAGTTAATCTCTTGGAAAGGTGCCACGGCTCAATGTTTGCAATCGACTTGAAGCCGAAAGAACTTCTCCGAACTCAAATTCAATGTCGTACTCAACAAACTTATTTTTAGAATACAATAAACCTGTCTATCCAAAATATGCTTGCAAGCAGACATGCAAACAAAACAAAGTGTCATTTTGCTCTTGTTAGTACAATTTCATCTCTGGTCATGCTCAAGTCAATGGGACACGAGTTCTTGTGCAGTGAGCGTCTGTATTTTAAAACCACCATTCACGCAAGCAAAAAAAAAAACGCTCTAGTGTGTAAACGCGGTTTTATCTGTGTCGAGGAGGGGCAAAAGAAACTGCGAAGCCTTGCAAACACGAGATCAAATATCTGCAGATAGAACTTATTGTTGGTGTTGTTTGTTTGTTGCTTCTGTGGTGTCGTGTTCGGTTATCGAATATTAGCTTTTTTTTATTTTGACAACGCGCCCGAGACAAATCTACCTGGAGTTTAATGTTTCTTAAAAGGTTGCCAGAATTTCAGGCTCGTACGAAATTATCGATGATTCCGATTGCGCTGACGTGTTCATTCTTGACATAAACATTGTTACAGCGCAAACACATGCAACCACAAAGTATGAAGGACGGGACACAAGCGCTTGTGTCCAGCGCTTGTGTCCCGTCCTTCATACTTTGTGGTTGCATGAGTTTGCGCTGTAACAATTTTTATGTCAAGTATGCACCAACTCGCCCAGAAAGAAGATTTAATGAAGTGTTCAATTCTGCCTTTGCTACTGTGTTCACTGACGAATATGATGCACCTCCCGTTTCGCCATCGCTTAGTATATACTCTTCAATGCCAGCGATCGTTTTCAATGTGGACGGTATTTGTGCGGTCATCGGCAAATTCAAGTGTTCATCATCTTCCACCATGAACGAGATTAATTCAAAAACATTTTCACAACACAATGCATATTGCCGCAGCATATCTGTCTTTGATATTTGCCCAGTCTCTTTCTTCAGGTTTCATTCCAGATGACTGGAAAATTGGAAAGTTCGTTCCAGTCCACAACAGGCAACGACAGGCAAGCCGTGTCTTCACATCTAGAGTGTGGGAGTCCTTCGGTCTACCGGGGCGCAGTCGCTGCTGTGCCTAAGGCTCCGGACTTATTCGCCATTGCGAGGAAAACCTCTCCCAAATGCCTACCCCTCGACCGCGCGCCGTTTTCCCCGGGCGCCGCGGCCGCGTCCCGTGACGTCATGCTACGCGGCCCTGCGATTGGGTCGTGGGGCGTGACGTAGGGAAGAAGCCCCGACTGGGGACGATCGCCGTGCGCGGGGGAGTCGTGCGGCGACAGGGACGAGCGCCGGTCACGAGAGGCAAGCTGCAAGGTACGTGAGCGACCAGCTATTTGCGTCCCCCAACGCCCCGGCCTGGGGACGTTCACGTGCTTTGTCAGCTTGCGTAAGTGTGGCTTGCTGAGTGGCTTTGCGTTCCGCCCTTGCGGTAGTCGCAGGTGCTCAGTGCGTCACATTTTGCGTGTCCGAACCGTCGCAGACCATTGTCGGTGACGGGAAGCGCTAGGTAGCGTTTGCGAACGCATTTCGGCCCGCGCGCGTAAACCATTGTTCGACGCGGCGTGTACCCCGCCTTCCTCGCCATCGGGAACCGCGGGCGCCGAGTGTACTCCGTGTGTTTGGGTGCAGTCTGGCACATGTTGGCCATTGGGGATCAATAAACGCCTTAACTGTCCTGGACGCCGTGTGTTCCTGGGAGAGCGCCCATGCGTACGGCCAGAGCCGTCCAGGTCTTTCGGCTCGGTGCTCGAACCTGCGGTGGGTCTATCGCCGTGCGCCGTCGTGCCGCGTCGTGAGGCCCCACGTTGGGCGCCAAAATGTGGGCTCACAGTACGTCTCCGCGCACGGCGTCGCCAAGTGGCCCCCGAGAAGTGGAGCCTCACGACGCGGCACGACGGCGCACGGCGATAGACCCACCGCAGGTTCGAGCACCGAGCCGAAAGACCTGGACGGCTCTGGCCGTACGCATGGGCGCTCTCCCAGGAACACACGGCGTCCAGGACAGTTAAGGCGTTTATTGGTCCCCAATGGCCAACATGTGCCAGACTGCACCCAAACACACGGAGTACACTCGGCGCCCGCGGTTCCCGATGGCGAGGAAGGCGGGGTACACGCCGCGTCGAACAATGGTTTACGCGCGCGGGCCGAAATGCGTTCGCAAACGCTACCTAGCGCTTCCCGTCACCGACAATGGTCTGCGACGGTTCGGACACGCAAAATGTGACGCACTGAGCACCTGCGACTACCGCAAGGGCGGAACGCAAAGCCACTAAGCAAGCCACACTTACGCGAGCTGACAGCACGTCCGACCGAAGTGATTGTCGCTCCCTCCGTGTGTCGTGCGGGCTTTCCCGCGGATGCATTCGCCCCATTCGTCACTGTCACTATTGCTGGTCGCGAATTTGCCGCGCTCCTCGACACAGGGGCCAGTGCGTCTTTGTTTGGCGACGACGTTTTGACCCTCTTGCAGCAGCGCTTTGTTCGCTTGCGCGAATGCCGAGCAACTTTTAACCTAGCCAGCGGCTCCGTTCCCGCAGGCGGGGCAGCGAGGCTGTCTGTTCGTTGGGATGGTCGAACGAGGCGCCATCGCTTCATTCATTTGCCTGGCTTGAGTGTTCCCGTGATTCTGGGTCGTGACTTTCTTCGTAAGACCCGTATAGTGGTAGACATTGCGAACGGAGGCTATAGGGTGGGACCGTTGTCCCCTTTGAGGCTTTTCGCTGACCCTCCGGCATGTGTCGCCGCCGAGCGAGTGGCGGGCCCGCACGGCGCGCTAGATAAGGGGGTTGAGCCCTTTCTGGCGCAGTATTCTGCGTGCACTACCGCTCAGATAGACGTGCCTGCGCGAGGTGGCTTGTTCCACCCTTTGATCGCCCGTGCGGTAGGGCTGGAGCTCAAACAAAAATCTGACATGTCCGAAGTTCTGTTCAGCTATGACGACCTGTTCACAGAAGACCCAGGTTGCACTGACCTTGTACGCCACAGGATCGAGACTGGGGATACGCGTCCTTTGAAGTGCAACCCCAGGCCGGTTAGCCTGTCCAAGAGACAGGCTATCGATGGTGTGCTTAACGAGATGCTGGCGACCGGTGTCATCAAGCGTTCCGATAGCCCCTGGGCATCTCCTGTCGTCCTGGTTCCAAAAAAGGATGGTAGTTTCCGCCTTTGCGTTGATTACCGTCGACTGAACGCACTTACCCGTAAAGATGCCTATCCGTTGCCAACCATCGAGTCAATTGTGGGCAGCCTAGGTTCAGCGAAGTATTTCACGACTCTCGACGCTGCTAAGGGCTACTTGCAAGTAGAGGTGGAACCCGAGGACAGAGCAAAGACCGCCTTCACGTGCCATCGTGGGCTGTTTCAATTTGAGCGAATGCCATTTGGTCTGTGCAACGCCCCAGCCACATTTCAGAGGCTAATGGATCGGGTTCTGGGCAATGCCAAATGGTCCCATGCCATGTGCTACCTCGACGACATCGTGATCTATTCCGAAACGTTTGAGGAGCACATACGTCACGTTGGGGACATACTTGGGAGGATCAGGTCAGCGGGCATGACGCTAAATCCGGCAAAGGCACAAGTGGCGCAAACTCGAGTCCACTTGCTGGGGTTCACCCTAGGAGGAGGCTCCATTGAGCCGAATTCGGAGAAGCTCCGGGCTCTCCTGGATTTTCCCGCCCCCAAAGATGTACGCGGCCTCCGCCGCTTCCTCGGAATGGCCAATTTCTACCGGTCATTTATTCCATCTTGTGCGAAACTCCAGGCACCGCTGACAAAGTTGTTGGGGAAGTCTGTGGAGTGGCGTTGGGAACCGGAGCAGGAGCAGGCATTCCGCGGCTTGTCCCGAGCCATCGCCGAGACAGCTCGCCTCAGATTGCCTGACCTGACCAAGAAATTCGTCGCGCAGACGGACGCGAGCGATTTGGGATTGGGGGCGGTCCTCCTTCAGGAATTCGATGGTGTCCTGCACCCTCTGGCTTTTGCTAGTCGGGCGCTGCTCCCTGCGGAGAAGAACTACTCCGTGACGGAAAAGGAGTGCTTAGCGATTGTGTTTGCACTGAGGAGATTTGACGTCTATTTAGACGGCACGAAATTCGTCGTGCAGACGGATCACAGCGCGCTCAGCTGGCTCATGAGGCTTCGAGAACCTGCGGGTCGGCTGGCACGTTGGGCACTTCTAATACAGCACTACGACATTTCGGTGCAGTACCGAAAGGGGAGCACGAACGTCGTCGCAGACGCGCTTTCGCGCGCGCCGCTTCCCCACCCGGCTGATGCCGGAGGCGAGCGGCGAAAGACGGAAGCCGCCGACACGCCCGCCTGTGCGAGCGGTGAAGTGGCCGAGGAAGAGAGGGAGACCGTCTTCGGGTCCCCACCTATAGAGGAGACTGCGGTAAAAGAGGTTTTCGGCGTTGTACAGCCGGGCGGTGACGAGAGTTCTCCATCAGTGGGGGGAATAGTTGTAAACGAGCCAAAGGGGAGCGTTGTGAATAGATCGACCGGCACTGGTGGTAACTTAACCGTTCATGACTGTGCCTTTAATGAACACGATGTCACCGCGCATGATGTTCTCGCACGGGTGCAGAAGGAGTTAGCCGCAGAAAGACAGCCGCGTACCACGACACCGGAGAACGAGGCCTTTGCAGTATCTCCAAAAGGAAGTAATGGAACCGGCTCTCACTCTGGAGGGACCGCGATTATTTTCAGCCGAGAAGAGCTCCTAAAGGCCCAGCAGGAGGATTCATTTTGCAAGGAAATTGCTGGTAGAGTAGCGGAAACGGAGCGCCGTAACGTTGCTGGTGTTGCAACGAGCGCAGAAGTACCCGGGCCAGCTTTTATTGCTGGTACTTCCGAAGATTCCTACCTGCTGGACCACGATGGGCTCGTGCTTAGATATATCGCTACCGAGGATGAATCAATTAACCCGTTTAAGGTGGTGATACCGAAAAGTCTGAGGCGCGCACTTTTGCACTACGCTCATGATGAACCGCTGGCTGGACACCTCAGTGGCTCTAAGGTCTTTGCAAGACTCAGCCACACTGTCACCTGGCCTGGTATGAAGCGCGACGTTTTCCGTTATTGCCGGACTTGTCACGTCTGTCAGACGGTGAAATCTCGCGGTGGCCGTCCGCCGGGTTTAATGAAGCCGATTGACAGTCAGCGGCCTTGGCAGTTTGCTGCCTGCGACTTAATTGGGCCTTTTCCAAAGAGTAAACAGGGCTTTCAGCACCTTTTGGTAGTGGTCGATCACTTTACAAAGTGGGTGGAGCTATTTCCGCTCCGCAAGGTGACGGCTCGGGCAGTGTTGGATAAGCTAATGGAAGTTTTCACACGCTTTGGATTTCCGGAGCGTTTGATTACTGACAATGCGTCTTACTTCACTTCTCGGGTGTTTCGTGAGACGTGTACATCCCTTCAGATCGAGCATCGCCTCACATCGCCCTACCACCCCCAGGCCAACCTCACGGAACGCTTTAATCGTACTGTGAAGTCGATGCTCACGGCCTTTGCCAGGAGCCAGAAGAATTGGGCAGACCACGTGAACGAACTCGCGTTCGCCATTCGGACGGCGCAAAACCGCTCAACAAGTTTCTCCCCCGCTTTCCTCATTTTTGGCCGTGAACTGGCGAATCCGCTAACCATTGTTACGCAGCGCCGAGCAGGGGTTGAGAATGCGCCAGGGGACCTTTCCTCGTACGCAGCGCAGCTTCGCTCCCGGCTTGCCCGCGCTTTCTCCAGAGCAAGGGACAGCTTGGGAGCCGCCCGAGCCCAGCAGAAAGCTCAGTATGACAAGAGTCATCGCGACGTCTCCTTTCAGGTCGGTGACTTGGTGCTTAAACGCAACCACGCTCTTAGTGACGCCAGCAAAGGGTTTTCCGCAGCGTTGGCTCCTAAATGGCTGGGGCCTTACCGAGTGGAGAAACGACTTTCACCACTTGTGTATGAGCTGACGGATCCTCAGACGGGGAGAACCAGGGGCCGCGTTCACATTGCCGACTTGAAAGCCTACCATTGCAGGCCAGTCGAGCCGGCGCCGGAGCCCAGCGATCTCGGGTGTTCCGGGGAACAGAGCACGTCCGGTGTTTCCGACCGCTTTCGGCCGTCGCATCGATACCCCCTCAGGCGACGACCACCATTGTGAATTCGCCCTCGCGTTGCCATACCTTTCTGGTAAAAGAAACGCGTTACTCTTGCTTTCTCCCTCTGCGAGCGAGTGTTTCTTTCCTCTCGGGATTTCCCGCACAGAGGCCAGCGCGCCACGGTTCCAGCCCGCCCTAACTAGATGTCAAAAAGTTTGCCCGTTTGTTCAGTGCTTGTATTTCTTCTTGCTTGAATAATAGGTTTAGCCTTCCTCGTGTGCATAGCCTTGTTTTCAAAGTGCCCCGCTTCTTACCCCGCATCGCCATTGTACGTAGCTGTAGAGGGGCGCTTGGTGCCCTCATTCTTTTGTTGTCTCGTCTTTGAGACTCGCCGCGTAAGTGTCCGGAAAGCGGGGGCGTGCGACCACGGGAGCGTCAGATGAGGGGAAGGTTTGAGACATTGGACGCCTCAGACATTGGTGTTGCCTGCGCCCGAATCCGTTGCAAGCCCTAAGGGCACGTGTCGCGGGTGCCTCGTGTGTGCGCGTGCAAAAGGGGACGAAAACCACGTCCAGCTGGCTTTCACCATCGCTGCTACCCCTCTCGCCTCAGACATTGGTGTTGCCTGCGCCCGAATCCGTTGCAAGCCCTAAGGGCACGTGTCGCGGGTGCCTCGTGTGTGCGCGTGCAAAAGGGGACGAAAACCACGTCCAGCTGGCTTCGCGACCCTCCATCCTGTGCCCCCCATCTCTGCTCGCTCCTTCTTGAAAACGACTGGCGTCAGCATTTACTACTCCTGCTGGCACTGCTGCTGCCGGTGCCCGGAACTGACTTCCCGCTGTCATTCTGTCTCGACAGTCGCCTTCGTCGGTAGCTTCGAGTTGCAGCGCACTCGCGCTCAAGATGGACAAGCCGTCTGCCCTTGTCGCCCCTAGGAGCCGCCGCCGCAGCCGACGCCGGCGCTGGGTGGCACAGCCAGGCGCTCCAGCCACAAGGAAACTCCCTGCTCCAACGACTGTCCCGCCTGCCACAGCTACGGAGACCAGTCCAAAAAACACGGAGTGTGGCCACCTGGACGTGCCAGGAGGGTGTATCGGCACCCCTCTGATACGTCCCCATTCGGTGAAGGCATGGCCCGCGCAGCGCAGAGTGGAGAGGTGCCAGCACCCAGTGCCCTATCCTCATTAGGGGCACACGCTGACTCTAACGGACGCAGCCGCGGACGGCGCCTACCTGCCTGGGGTTCTTTAACTTTTTTTAGTGTTTATTTGCGAGTGTGTGTCTCTGTGCGTGTGTGTGTGTGTTCGTGTAGCAGATATTACATTTATTCTGGGGGTATTCTGGGGCAGTGTGCTGTACAGTTTTTCCTTTGAGTTATATGGTTGTGCGCGATTTTCACTGGGTTTGCTGTACGTGTTAAATATCTATGCTATTAGTGTATCTGCCCTGATTACATTGTTCTCGTTTCTTTAATATGTGTTTAAGGGCTGGAACGGAGGCAGGAGGGTAGCCGTCCTTGCAATATCTAATGCTGGCTGATACAGGGGACTTTTCCTTTGTGTTACATGCCGCCGGCTTATTTCTCAGCTGGTAGGGACATTTAAGGGGAGAGGGATGTGGGAGTCCTTCGGTCTACCGGGGCGCAGTCGCTGCTGTGCCTAAGGCTCCGGACTTATTCGCCATTGCGAGGAAAACCTCTCCCAAATGCCTACCCCTCGACCGCGCGCCGTTTTCCCCGGGCGCCGCGGCCGCGTCCCGTGATGTCATGCTACGCGGCCCTGCGATTGGGTCGTGGGGCGTGACGTAGGGAAGAAGCCCCGACTGGGGACGATCGCCGTGCGCGGGGGAGTCGTGCGGCGACAGGGACGAGCGCCGGTCACGAGAGGCAAGCTGCAAGGTACGTGAGCGACCAGCTATTTGCGTCCCCCAACGCCCCGGCCTGGGGACGTTCACGTGCTTTGTCAGCTTGCGTAAGTGTGGCTTGCTGAGTGGCTTTGCGTTCCGCCCTTGCGGTAGTCGCAGGTGCTCAGTGCGTCACATTTTGCGTGTCCGAACCGTCGCAGACCATTGTCGGTGACGGGAAGCGCTAGGTAGCGTTTGCGAACGCATTTCGGCCCGCGCGCGTAAACCATTGTTCGACGCGGCGTGTACCCCGCCTTCCTCGCCATCGGGAACCGCGGGCGCCGAGTGTACTCCGTGTGTTTGGGTGCAGTCTGGCACATGTTGGCCATTGGGGATCAATAAACGCCTTAACTGTCCTGGACGCCGTGTGTTCCTGGGAGAGCGCCCATGCGTACGGCCAGAGCCGTCCAGGTCTTTCGGCTCGGTGCTCGAACCTGCGGTGGGTCTATCGCCGTGCGCCGTCGTGCCGCGTCGTGAGGCTCCACTTCTCGGGGGCCACTTGGCGACGCCGTGCGCGGAGACGTACTGTGAGCCCACAAGAGGCACTGGTTCTGAATGAAATCAAAGACATCAGAGTGAATACCCGTAAGAACGTCCTAGCGATTGACGTAGAACACGCGGCTGCGTTGGATTCTTTGCGCAATGTCACGGAACTTGACGGGATGAAAGTCCGCCCTCATATTCCGCTGGGCAAACAAATCAGTAGTGGCGTAATTCACGATGTTGATGAGACCATTGTCGACTCCGATCTGTCAATCTTAATCAAGCCAGCTACGGAAAACACCATCATCACAAACGCGTTTCGTCTCGGCACGTCACGGTGTTTCAAAATCATATTTAAAGGCGAATCCCTACCTTCGCATGTAAAAGTGGGCCACTTCCGACACGCAGCTCGCCCCTTCATACCAAAACCGCTGCAGTGCTGGAAGCGCATGAAGTTTGGGCATGTGAGTAGTGTGTGCAAGAACACTACCGTCTGTTCTCGCTACACTGGGCCCCACACCACTAACACGTGCGAAGCCAGTGTGCTGAAGTGCACAAACTGCAGCGGCCCTCACGATGCCTCCTCGAAGGAATGCCCTTTAATTCGCAAGGAAATGGCAATATTGAGGAAAATGGTTAGAGACCACTCGTCTCACCGAGAAGCAGCAATATCTATTAGGCGGCGACGATCGCGTCGCCGACGTCGATCGCGAACCTCCAAAGCCTCTGCATAGCGCCAGCCACGTACGCTGCCACCCACTCTTCCGCCCAGGCCCAACGCAGTCAGATCAAAGGACAAAGATGCAACGAACAGCCCTAGACGCGTGGCCCGCACTCCCGAGGCTACATGCTCCTACTGAGTGAAATCAGACTTCTACAGCAAGGGACACTTCGACTGTTGCTGATAAACTGACGGACCAAGATCAACAAATTGTTGTCATGATCAGCTCTCTGGTGAGTGCTATTCGTGTTCTTCTGGACAAGATACAGACACCAACAGCTCGAAGTGCGTTGCAAGTGCTGGATACCATCAATCCGGTTCTAGCAAGCCTTCAGAAGTCCAGTGCTTGAGAACTTCTACAGCAGAACCATGGCTCATCGACAGCAACAGCGATCGTTCCGGGATGATGTCAGAAGTGCTTCCATATTCCAATGGAATGCGAGAGGCCTAAGGTCACGTATTTCGGATTTTCGACAGTTCGTGTTTGACTACCACTTTCCTATACTGGTGATCTGTGAACCGAACTTATCAGCCTCCATAAGAATATCAGGATATGAACCTTTTGTTTCAACAACGTGAGTCCGTAGTAGTAAGGTTCTGGTTTACATTCGCAAGGACCTAATGTATTTTTCGCACCCCGTAGCGCCACACGACGGTAACCAATACGTCTGTGTTCGTGTGAAACAGAAGAGGCTGTCTTTTACTATTATTGGCGTCTACCTATCCCCAACAAGTCAGTTTGATAGCAAAAGACTAGAAGATATTATGGCTACAACTCCCGGTCCTTGGATAATAACTGGGGACTTCAACGCTCACCACCATATATGGGGAAGCTCCAGGATAAATTCGAGGGGCAGGTCACTAATATCCTTTGCATCAGGCCATAACCTGTGTCTTCTAAACGACGGAAGTCCGACATTTCTGCGAGGAACAACGTACAGTAGCTGCCTTGACTTGACTTTGGTGTCACGTTGCCTGACTTCGAGCGTGCAGTGGTTCAGTGATATTGAAACCAATGGAAGTGATCATATTCCGACCTATGTGAGAATCAATGGTCTAGACGCCGCATTACCGGATGTATCTCGCCAAATCGATTGGTCAATCTTTCAAGATCGAGTAGAAGACACCTGCAGGAAACAGATCGCACGCAGATTAGAAGACATCATTGCAGACGCAATGCAAGATTGCACGCGTTGCTTCACACATTCGAAAAAGCGTACAGAGAATGACATTGAATTGGAAAGGCTTCGTACAATACGTCGCCGTGCTGAAAGGAGGTACAGGCGCACAAAGTCAATTCTTGACCTCAGAGAAGCTCGGCGCATGCAAAAGAAGATAAGACGCCGAATGGATAAGCTAGTGGATCAAAGATGGAAATGCTTTTGCGAGTCACTAGACCCCGCAAGCCATTGTCCCGTGTGCGGCGTACCCTACGGGGTCTTTGCTCAAGACCTCAGGAACGACACCCTTTTAACGCCCTTGTTCTCTATCAAAACCGCCGTGAGATAGACGTTGCAGAGGAATTTTGCGCGCAAATCGCCGGCGGCATAGTTTTAGTCCCTGACATGGCTTTAAGTGACATCCCCGGTCCACGAGATACCAGTAGGGAGGCTCCATTCTCTATGGAAGAGTTAGAAGCTGCTATGGCGCTCTGTAGGTGTTCGTCTTCACCAGGGCCCGATGGCACAACATATACTGCTTTGCGCCACCTAGGCCGAGAAGCACGAAGAGAACTCCTCAGCCTTTTTAATAGTTCATGACAAGATGGTGTCGTCCCACAGGAGTGGAAACGCAGCCGCCTGGTACCGCTACTAAAAGCAGGGAAGTCGCCGCTCGAACTGGCATCGTATCGGCCTATAGCACTTGCTAGCTGCATCGGGAAACTCATGGAACGCATGATCCTCATGCGTCTCGAATGGTACCTAGAACACCACAAGATTTACCCTGATTCTATGGCGGGATTTCGACGAGGCCGTTCATCGATTGACAGTGTCATCGATTTAGTGTCATCTGTAGAACAGCAAAAATCATGGAAACGATTATCAGTAGCGCTCTTTCTGGACGTGAAAGGCGCTTACGACAACGTTTCCCATCAACCCATTCTAGACGCCCTTTTGACAATTGAACTAGGAGGGCGAGTATATCAATGGATCAGAAACTACTTGACACAAAGGTCCTTGTTCGTACGTACGGAAGATGGTCCGACTACCGACCACTACATATGCCGAGGAGTTCCCCAAGTTGGGGTTCTAAGCCCTATTCTTTTCAACCTCGCGCTTCTTGGGCTGGCCGAATCCCTACCGGAAACAGTGAGTGTCTCAATCTACGCCGACGACATCTGCATCTGGTCATCAGCGGTCACTCGTCTGCAGGTTCGCGCAAGGCTGCAGAAAGCGGCAACACAGGCATCTCACTATCTTCACACAAGGCCTTACCATCTCAACAGAAAAATGTGCGTTAGTCACTTTTACACGAAAAGCAATGTCTCGTTATCCAGTATGCAATAATGGCCAGCCTATCTCCTACAAGAGAAATCATCGGTTTTTGGGTGTCATTGTGGACCGGGACCTCTCTTGGAGCCCTCATGTTGCCCAATTGAAGAAGAAGCTCACATCTATTGTTCATGTCTTCAAGTTTATCGCCGGGAAAACATGCGGATCGTCAGTGGGCTCCATGCTACAGTTATATCGAGCGCTTTTTATCGGATTGCTACGTCATAGTTCTCCCGTGCTTGCTAAAACATGCAAGTCAAATCTTCGAGAACTACAGAGCGTGCAAGCACAGGCACTACGTGTTTGCCTAGGACTTCCGCGGAGCGCCTCAACAGCAGGAACCATTATAATGGCTCGAGACCATCCGATCACGACTTACATTAGCATCGACACGCTTATAGGGCCCATGTTCGTCATGTTTCACGTATGCAATCAAGCTCTCTTGCCTGCCTGCCAGAACGACGACCGCAGGCGTCCTTCTCCAACGAGGTCAGCATCCATCGTGCCTGTCTACCATCGGGCTTCACACCCTCAGCACGTTCAACCTCAGCTTTGTGGTGTTTAGAACAACCTCAAGTGCGTCTCACGGTTCCAGGGATAAGAAAGAAGACCGACCTGCCTACCTTGGCCCTGAAGCAAGCAGCTCTGGACTGTTCGAACACTTTCTACTTTAACCGAGTCCACATATATACGGATGGCTCTTCCACTCAGACCAGCTCCACCGGCGCAGTGGTTATACCATCACGATCAATTAGCGTCCAATACAAGATTTCTCACATGAAAGCATCGACCGGATCGGAGCTTGTTGCCCTCCGAGGTGCCGTTGATTACATTAACAACCAACCCGCTAATCGGTGGGCAATATTCTGCGATTCGAAGGCGGCCTTGCAATGTCTTCTGTCATCTCTTCGTCGTGGGTCGTGTGAACAACTAGTGTCGGAGATACGAGAAATGCACCATCGTATGATAGCGAAAGGCCACGACGTCGTGTTTCAGTGGCTGCCTGGCCATTGCAGTATCTCCGGCAACGACCTCGCTGACGAAGCTGCTAGGAAAGCACACGAAGGAGCAACCCTTGTTTCTGTACTTTTATCGTGGACCGACGCAGCCCAACACCTAAGCAAGGTAGCACACCGTATGACATTAGAGAAGTGGCACACACCTGAATTCACCCAAGAACGATTGCATGCCCTCGACCCCTCTATGCAACTGCGGCTGTTACCAGGACTTCTGCGAAATGAGGAAACAATGCTGTGCCGCTTACGCTTGGGCGTCGCATTCACCAATGCATATACGTTTTTGATTGGAATGACTGATAGCGCCGACTGTAATGCCTGCGGTGCCGAGGAAACTATATTGCTGCCCATCTTTTCAAAATGAAAGACATGACCTCTGCACAGCTCTCAATCGGCTAGATAGAACACCGTTCACCTTGAAGAAGATCTTGGGACCATGGCCTCGCATATCGCAGCTACAAAAGGCCACAAAAGCTCTGCTGCGATATTTGAAGGCTACTGGACTGAGTCAGGGTCTGTGATCTAGACTGAGTGACCGAATGATATCCCCAGTGGACTTTCTCTTCTTTTAATATTTCCGTCCCCTTTTCCTTTTCCCCAGTGTAGGGTAGCCAACCGGGCTCAGTCCTGGTTAAAATTGATTGATTGATTGATTGAAATATTGATTCTTTTAAGTTTTCTTTCTTTCCACGGACGGTGGATTTATGGAATAAACTTGATGGGTCTCTGCGCAGACTCGGTACTGAGGATTTTGAAAAAGAATTACGTAATTATGTATTCTGGTAATGTTTTCTAGTATTCTGGTGAATTTTGTTAAAAGTACTTGAAATTGTATTTTTTTTATTGTTACTCTGTACTCACTCCTGCTATGTCTCAGAAACTGAGACAGCAGTATTTGTAAATAAAAAAAAAATAAAAATAAAAAACCTCCCTACCTTTCCTTTATCATTTGCTCTCTCTCTCTCGTTCCAGTCCACAAATCAGCTAACAGAAACGCACCGCTAAATTACCACCCCATCTTCCTAACAAGGCTCGCTTGCAAAATCATGGAACATGTCATCTACTGTCTTATGAACTTTCTTGACTCGAATCCCTTTTTCATCCCGCTCAGCACGGATTCCGCAAAGGTTTCTCATGTGAGACACAGCAGGCCATCTTTCTGCACGATGCTCACGCTAACCTTGACACTAACATACAAACTGACATAACTTTTCCCTATTTCTCTAAGGCCTTCGATAAAGTCCCTGGTCAGCATCTAATATTAAAACTTACAAGACTTAATTTACATCCTGATGTTTTGAATAGGACTGTAGAATTCCTTAGTAACCGCTCTCAATCTGTCATTATAAATAGTCACCTATCTATCCCTGTTCCAATAACATTGGGCGTCCCTCAAGGATCTGATCTTGATCCTCTATTATATTTAATATATATTAATGACTTACATTCACATGTGTCCTCTAACATCATATTGTTCGCCGATGATTGTGTCATTTATCGCACTATACGTAGCCCCCTCAATCAAACAGCCCTGCATGCAGGAAGGCCTTGCCAACATACTAACATGGTGTGACGATTGGTTAATGACACTTAATGCTAAAAAAATGTAAAGTTATGCGAGTAACTCGTAGCAGTAATCGCCTGGCATTTCTTTACCAAATCGGAAGCCTGCCTCTCGAACTAGTCGAGTCACATAACTACTTAGGTGTCACTGTGCGCAATGGTCATCATCATCATCATCATCATCATCAGCCTATTTTATGTACACTGCAGGACGAAAGCTATCCCTGCTATCTCCAATTACTCCTGTCCTGCGCCAACCGATTCCAACTAGCACCTGCGAATTTCTGAATTTCATCGCCCCACCTAGTCTTCTGCCGTCCTCGACTGCGCTTCCCTTCTTTTGGTACCCATTCTGTAACCCTAATGATCCGACGGTTATCTAACCTGCACATTACATGACCTGCCCAGCTCCATTTTTTTCTCTTAAGGTCAATTACAATATCGGCTATACCCGTTTACTCTCTGATCCAAACCGCTCTCTTTCTGTCTCTTAACGTTATGCCTAGACTTCGCTCCATCGCTCTTTGTGCGGTCCTTAACGCGTGTTCGAGCTTCTTTCTTAGCCTCCAAGTTTCTGCGCCATATCAGCACCGGTAGTATACATTGATTGTTAATCTTTCTTGTTAATGATAATAGTAAGCTTCCAGTCACCGTCACCATCATGTCCAACAAGAAGGTCACGAGGTTGCTTTTCAAGGGGTACCTGGCCATTGTGGAATCAGTGGCAATAATTCCGCCGATAACGCTGCTCGCACAGCACATCAAGAAGAGCACAGCGTTCCAATTCCGCTTTCGAGGACCGACGCCGCAAGGCAGCTTCAAAACCTGGCACACAGTTTCTCACTGACCGAGTGGAACTCGCCAAACTTACGACTTACACGACTGCATCGATTAAACCCCCCACTGCAACTCCAACCTCCACTCGGACTTCCTCAACGTGAAGCTACGCTTCTCTGTCGCCTTTGGTTAGAAATTGCCTTCACAAAGACATACTCTACATTAATTGGAGTGACCGACAGTGCAGCTTGCGAGGTCTGCGGCGCCGAAGAAAATATCGACCCATATGCCCCAGAAAAACAAAAACTTGCCAAAGCTCTCCAAAAACTGGACAATCGGCCGCTTTCTGTGCAGGTGCTGCTGGAACACCGCCCCCATCGCTCGTCAGCCCATAAAGCGGTGAAGGCGCTTTTGTGCTTCTTGAGGACGACGGGCTTCTGCGGACGTCTGTGACAAGTAAAGCAATTTCTATAAGACCACACGCGTCAGCAAACTCACCGCTAATTTCCTTACTTCCTTCCCTCATCTCTCTCCCTGTCATCTTTGTTTAACCCTTTCCCATTCCCCCGGTGTAGGGTAGCTAACCGGACGTTATTCTGGTTAAAATCCCTGCCTTCTGCTTTTCTAACGCAGACACCCCATAAATGGACGATATTGTGAGACGCCAAATCAGCGCTACAGGCACTAAAATACTTTTTAAAGAAAGAACCATACTATCTGCTCGTGCTGGAAATCGTCGAACTTCATCACAGTGCCGAGTTAAGTGGCCGCGTGATCACCTTTCAATGGGTGCCTAGTCATTGTGGTGTTTTTGGCAATGAACTCGCTGACAGTGAGGCAAGATCGGCCTCCTCTTCCTCTGATGAAGTACGGATTGCCTACTCGCGACCTGACACCAACTTCATGATCAAGGCACTCATGCAGGACCTTAAAAAGGCTTACAGAGCCCACCATGACAACATTCACAGGCGTATACATATGATTGACCCAGACGGTAAATTCTCTTTGCCCCCGAAGCTTACACGGAGCAAAACGTTATTGCTACACAGGATTCGGCTCGGCGTTGCTTTCACCCGTCGCTACGCACACCTCATCGGCCACTCGAACAGCCCTGATTGTGAACACTGCCAGATGCCCGAAACACTGCAACACGTGCTGTGCGACTGCCCAGCATATATGCTGGAGCGAAGAACTTTAGACATTTCCCTAGCCAGCGTTGGCAGGCAACCACTGTCGGAGGAAGCTATCCTCGGCCCATGGCCTGACACTGCAATTTCAATGCGTGCAACAAAAGTATTGTTGAAGTTTCTGCAGGACAGCAAGCTCGATGAGCGGCTCTAGCGAGACATGTACATAAGCACTCACCACTTCTCTTATCATCATCGTCCATCCCAATACTTTCACTCCCCTTCCCTCTTCCCCAGTGCAGAGTAGCAGACTAGAGCACACTAGCTCAGGTCGACCTCTCTGTCTTTCCTATCAATAAATTCTACTCAATTCTTTCCCTCCTCCTTCCCTCCAGTCAGGATCTGACAATGTCTGCCTAATGCGCTCCAACTCATTTTTATTCTTCTGTAAATTTCCTTTCATGATCAGGGTCCGCTTGGAGCAGTTAACCTAGGTAAACATACTCCTTCACAGACTCTAGAAACTGACTGGCGATCCTGAACTCTTGCTCCCTTGCCCGGCTATTGATCATTATCTTTGTCTTCTGCATATTAATCTTCAACCCTACTCTTATGCACCCTCTGTTAAGGTCCTCAATGATTTGTTGTAAGTCATCCCCAGTGTTGCTGAACAGGTCAAAGCCATCTGCAAATCTAAGGTAGCTGAGATATTTGCCATTGATCCTTACCCCTAAGCCTTCCCAGTTTAATAGCTTGAATACTTCTTCCAAGCACGCAGTGAATAGTATTGGAGAGACTGTGTCTCCTTTTCTCACGTCTTTCTTTATAGGTATCTTCTTGCTTGTGGAGCATTAAGGTAGCTGTGGAATTTCTGTATATATTTTCCAATATATTTACGTAAGCATCTTGTACTATTTGCTTACGTAATGCCTCTATTACTGCTGGTATCTCGACTGAATCAAATGCCTTTTCGTAATCTATGAAAGCCATATAGAGAGGATGATTGTATTCTGCGGATTTCTTGATTACCTGATTGATGACAAGAATGTGATCCATTGTAGAGTATTTCTGAAACCTGCCTGTTCCCTTGGTTGAATAAAGTCCTGTGTTGCTCTTATCGTATCGCAGATTATATTGGTGAGTATTTTATATAATATTGGAAGTAAGGTAATGCGCCTATAATGTTTCAATTCTTGTAATGAGCTGTCCTGGCATAAACGTAGTTCTAACATTATATCCTCTGCTAGTAAGACACTAGGTTTTCTAAAGCGTAACCTCCGTCGGGCTCCACAAAACGTAAAATTACTTGCATACAAATCCCTTGTTCGAGCAAATCTGCAATATGCATCTGCCATCTGGAGCCCACATCAAGCATGTCACTCACTTGAATCTGTTCAGAACCGCGCTACTAGGTTGATTCACTCACAGTGTTCATACGATGTCAGTATTTCTGCTCTTAAAACAGAATCCGGATTAACACTACTATCTAATCGTCGACGCGTTGCTAGTCCTGAGCTTTATCACAAGTTCTTTTTTAGCACCCTTCATCATGCGCCATGCATCGTTACCTCAGCACGCATCTCTCACCGCACCAGTAATCCGCAGCAAGTCGCACGCCCGTGTGCCCAAAACGCTCATTTTTCCGCCTCATTCAATCCTCGAGCAGCTAAAGACTGGAACACCCTTCCTGCTGACATTGTTGACATCGCTTGCCTGTCTTTGTTCCAACAGTGTTTGATTGATCACTTTGCATATAGCCAATGATGCATACATAACGTGGAACTAATTGAAAACCCACCCCTTTTGTAATACCCCCTCCGGTGGTCTTTACGGACAGTAAACTGAACTGAACTTGATGCGAGAAAGATGCGCCATAAAAGTTTAAACGAAGAAAACGAAGCAAGCGAAAAGAAATTTTATGGCACAATCTCGTTGAAGGAGGCATTTCAATCGCGTCCTTTCGCAACCTATCACTGAGATAGCAACCGTTGCTACCTTTAAGCTATGTCTCTTGCCTAAGGCAGTGTTATAACTTAAACTATCTCGTTTTGAACGGCATAACGCCTATTATGCTTAGCCATTTCTCGCTTTAGAAACTGTGGCAACGAGAATACGTTCCATATCCCGACGTCGGAAGGCAAATGCAAGACATTTTCTACGCACGCAATTTAAGGGGAAGAAAAATAAAAGTGAATATTTCCCCCTAATGATCAAGAAATCCCGGCAGAGACGCAGCAAGCGTATGCGCGGAATGAGAACAGAAAAAGAAGAAAGCAGTGGAGCTAAATGTGCGATTTTTTTTAACTGTTCTACAATTCAAGGGGGATTAAAATAACCAAGGTCCCTCGAACTTTCTTATGCTTGAAGAAAATAAAGAAGCAAGAAAGAAATAAACAACTAAAGAGAAACTGGGCCACGCCTCGGCATATTTTCTTGAAACTTCTCGGCATGACAGTAAAATTACGCGAATAGCTCGCATGTTTATGTCACATGTGATGCAAACTGCTAACTTGACCACGCCTTTTTCCTAGAGAGAGAATAAGCATTTTTATTTGGTGAATGCAGCTTTGGACAGGCATATCTGGCGAAGGGGTTTGTGTCATTCCCTTGAGAAGCACTGCATCTCTCTATATAATCAAAGCCAGTCGCACAGAGCGCGCCAAAGTGACGTTTTATTTTATTTTTATTTTTTTTCAACAGCGCTATCTGTCTAGGCTTTGCTTTTAATATGCCCTGCACTGAGGTCTTAACAGTGCGATTTTTCTACTTGTGTGGAGCAACTTGCATGCCCAGTTTTTCTTTCTTATTTTCGCTAATGAGCCTTTCGCGTACTCCAAGAATGAGTAGCTCACAATGGGGGCGAAGGAGACGCGGTGTTTTTGAAGGGTTCTTTAGCAGCCATCCGGGCGCCCGGCGTCGTGACGCTGTCTTGCAGCTACAGACCAAGGGCCGGATTCACAAAGATTTTCGTTTCTAAGTGAGCTTCGCCATTGGCTGGGCGTGTTCGTTAATAATACACCCAACGCTACCAATGGCTATCCGCTCTAAAGAGCAATTCTAGCGCAAGAAATTTTCTTTTCTTTTTTTGTTTGTTTTGGTAATATGGTCCCAGCAGCTATGGATGGATGGATGGATGAACTTTATTGTGGTCCTTTAGGGCACGCGTTAGCACGCAACGGGCCGCTCCCGCATCGGGACAGTTGGACAACCCATAACTGTTCTTCGAGGTTGAGGTTGCGTAGAACTGCATCCCAGCGTGAAGAAGTGTTGCTTTCATCGCCGCGTAGCGCGGTACACCGCCGGAGCATGTGATCTAACTTCGCTAAGTCATTGCATAGTGCACATGCGTTTGTTGTCTGAATTGCAGGATCTATATCCACAAAGAATTTCGCTCACCAACGCTCTCTGCCACTGGCCAGCCACCTTTGATAATATTTCTGTACTCAGGATCAGCTGGAATTTGCTCTTACGAACAAGTGCAGCGCATACATGATTTTTCATGCATAGGATTATATGGCTGTCAGACAAAAAAAAAATATGTGAAGCCAGAAATGGTTTTTCCCAACACAGGGCGAGAATGCGCTAGCCAGAATTCCATTTTCCTAATACAAGGCGAGAATGCACACTCTAAGCCCATAGTGTGTGCGCTTGATAGCTGCTTTTGGGAGTACAGTGACAAACGACCCCTTGTCCGCAACAAGAAGAGGCACGCCGGCGCTAAACATTCTACGAGCCCGTCCGCTTTTGCCGTTCCATATACGCCATACGTAGCAAAGATAAGTTAAACCTAGGCCAGGAAAGCCTAAGTCTATACTAAAGGGAGATAGCAAGCAGTATGGGACGCCCTGGTAAGCACCCGACCAGTGAGGATGGAATATGACTAAATGGGACCCGAAACTAGAGGATGCGCCACTTGCGATGAATTACGCATGCACGAGCAGCCGTTCCCCCTCCGCTGCCTATGACGGCATTAGCGGGCTGGTTATATCACGCCGGGCAACGAGAAAACAAATAAAGTGGAACCTCCCTGAACGGGAACTGTCGAATACATGCGTAGCACTATATGGCGGTCGGAGTGGCGCTGAATCTATACGTTCGGCAATGTAAATAAGTGCAAGGTCGTCCACACTCACAGGGACACTAAAGCGAAACAATAAATCAGTTTACACTAATGAAGCATTGCTTGAGAACCCTGCAGGCAGTCATTTCAAAAAAATGGTTTGATTATTAGATGAGAAAATGAAAGTACAAGTATCAGTATTTGAATTTCGCGCCGAAACCCCAGCGCCAGTACGTCAGCGTGACGTCAGGGATTCCAAAGTATTTTTTTTGCATTTGGGCCGCGTTGGCTGAATAAAGGTACCCGAAACTTGCCATGTTTAATATTTGGTTCCTTTAGAACACAGTGTAGTCAATCTGTACCGCTATATATAATTAGTAGGCCCTAGATGATGCCATCAAAATCCAAGACGTCACAGCCCCCAGGTGCGGGAACTTAAAGGGAAGCTGAAAGGTTTTCCAGAAAAAATGAGTGAACATCTGCACATAATGGTTTTCAAACCCCCGAATTCGAATATCGTATCGAAATTGAGCGAAAGAAAGCGCAAATGTATTTTATTTCGACGAAAAGTGCAGCAGCGGACACGCCCAGCTCGCGCGTCTCGTTTCCGCCTGTGATTGGTCGGGCGCCTCGTGACGTCAACTCTAGTAACCGACCGCTGCCGCTACACATGAAGCGCGGTGCCAGGTAGTTTGGTGCTGTTTTTCTGAGACGGTAATAGAAAATTTAGAGAGACTGCGTTTTTCTGAGGAGTTCCGCGTTACTCCCTACATGTACGAGCCGATTGCGAAGAGCCGGCCTCTCGAAGAAGCAAATGATGCTGGTGCGAGCAGTGCTTTCGACGCGAACGAAAGCAAAGTCTTGGGATCTCCTCGCGTTGGAAATGCTCTTTGGGGAGTATGTTTTTTGCAAAGCGATCTAGTGATCTCGCCGATCTTTCGCCGATATAGTGAGCTCGTTTCCGGTCAAACAACTGTAGTGTTGTGTTCCTGCATGCCTCCTCGTGGAACGTAAGCGGGGATGCGATCGTCGGCATTTGTGCGCTGTCCAAAGCTGTCGGCAATCTACAAAGACGGTTTAAACGCGTGAAAAGCTTCCCGGTTCATGAAGTACGTGTAGTGACCTTCATCTGTTGACTACCACGTTGACTACCACTCACGTTGATTACCACTCACGCTGACTACCACGCACGTCGACTACCACTCTACATACACGCCGACGCACCAACAAAGGAATGCAGGGTCGATCGAAGCAGATTACGATGGCACGCACGCAGAAACAAGCGCGGTCAGGCACGGTCGCGGACGCTGCGAAGGAACGAAACACTAGAGTTGACGTCACAACACCGCGGTTTCTGGTCTCCGCTCGCATCGTCAGCGTGAGTAGCAGCGCGCGGCATTCGACGGGGGGCGGAGCTACAGCGCAATTTCAACCGACGATTACGTCGCTCCTAATTGAAAAAAAAACCAAATTTTACCTACATGGTTTATAAGGTTCCCGCATCCGTATATGAGCGTCTTATTGAATTCGACAGACTCTTCAGCTTCCCTTTAAGTAGGCGTCGGCACCCGTATTTCATTCTTGCGTTTTTTCTGGCTTACCAAACGTCCCATCGTTATAAGAGGGGTGTTTTTGGTGTTGTAGAACGGTAATTTACTGATGCAGAAGAAATCATTTTTCACTTTAGTGTCCCTTTAAGGGATACGTGCTAGCGCGCGGCCGCGCTCCGCGGAGGGCCAGATTCGACCGCTGGACGAACCGCTTGCACATGCGTATTGAGACCGAAAGGTATGTCGTCTCCTACTGTGCCGCCGCGCGTGAAATCTCGCCTCATGCTGGCGTCTTAAATTTGCATACATCCCAGTGCAGCGCGTCCGATGGAAAGTCTTTCAGGTCACAGTACGTAAAGCGTCGTGTGTTATCACCCGTCACAGAACAAACTGCTCAAAAGAGTAAAGAAGTGCTCGCAGAATACCTGCTTTTTTACGTGTTGTGCCTTTATGAGGAACTTCTTGCCATTTTTCGTGACCATCTTCATAAAACGTCGAAAGTCACAAAAGCTGAGGTGCATATTACAGCACGAACTTTTCGTACAATATTCCCGTTGCTCCTTTTCCTTACATATCCGGTCTCTCTCACTGTCCTCCTTGGCTTAGTGCACCCTACCTGCTGTTCCGACGCCTGTTTCTCGAAGCTCGACCGGCGTTACTATTGGGTAGCGTGGCGTTGTCGGCGGGCTGCAAGCGTCCGGTAGGCCATGGCGATCAGGCAAAGACGAGACGACTTCTAGTGCGAAACTTGTACGGTTCATTCAATGGTTGGTGAAAGATGAGAAGAAGAGAATGAATTGTAAAAGTACATTGTGGGGCCCTTTAAATAGGCCCACTAAAGTCGGAGGCGGGATCTTGCTCACGTCCACGTCACGTGATATGCACTCAGTTCGAGGTGCTTGGCGGCGGCACCCACTAACCCGGCAACCTTTCACGAACCCGCCTCCGCAGGTGGCAACCAGCAGGTTCGGGATCGTAGGCGCTTATCCTTTCTTCTAGGCGACGTTAGTTCGCGGAAGTTCCCCTGTAGCGTTTCACAGTTCGTGGAAAGGGCGTCTGGTTGTGGATAGGTGGCTGATCCATTGTCCCAGTTAATGTCTTCACCAGCGTGCCTCCGCTGGTGGCAGCCCGGGGTCCTGTCTGGTTCGCGGAAAGGGTTTTCACGTACACACACAAAGGGGTCTGTGATCACTGCGGTGCGTCCGCCAGACCGGCATCCACTCGACAGAACCACCGCAAATTAGGCATTCATCCTTCATTCAACTTAGGCATGCACACACACAAAGGGGCCTCTAAGACTGGTCATCCAGTCGAGACAACCATGGCAAATTAGGAATCCATCCTTCGTTTCGATGAGGCATGGTGGGGGAGCATCCTTTTTGCCCGGTATGTTGCACGCCAACCGTAACACTGCTCAGCCAATCAATTTATTGTAAAATCACAAACCGTAAACGCGCATTACTTCGCTGCTATAGCAATTTGCAGCCGGCCCGTTCTAATAAACGGAGGGCTAAGTTGTGGTCAGCAGCAAAACGACCTAACGCGAAAATATAAGTAGATGTTAATGTTAACAGATGTTGATATTAGGCGCTGACTAGCCTCAGAAAATATTCGTCGAATGCATCGCTTTCTCCCATTCAACATACAGCGCGACTGAGAAAAAAAGTTTGACTGAGCAGTGCCGATATATTTTACGAGTTTATCGGGTAAGTTGACACGAGTAGCACATCAGCACACCCGCCATGCATACGGCGTGCTGTCAGATATCGAAACAAACACTACCACTATGAAAGACTGTTATTCTCTGACTAGTTGTTCACCACTTCAGTCAATTTGTTGTGCCCCGTGCCATAAAACCCCCAGCGCTTTACGAATGTTGACACAAAAGGCAGGCGTTCTTGCACCGCGATGAAAGCAAAGCTATGCTGCCAGTATCAGAAAAGGCTTGCGTACACTGGCAGAGTAGCAGACGACACGCCACAGGCACCGCCTCTGGCTCTCAAAGCACCTGCGCAAATAGTTCTTTCAGCGGCCGCATGTGGCGTACCGCAGAGCACGGCAGTGAACTCACGTATTTTTCCCTAAGAGTGGACGACCCTGTACATTTTTCTGCTCGTACTCCTCAAGCATAAATAAATAAATAAATAAATAAATAAATAAATAAATAAATAAATAAATAAATAAATAAATAAATAAATAAATAAATAAATAAATAAATAAATAAATAAATAAATAACGCATACTACATCAGCATAACTCCCATACACATCATTACCACACATAAAACATTCCCCGCCACGCTAACCACCGTATAATGCTACGCATATTTTGGACAGTTCCCGTTCAGATGTGTGCGTGTGTGTGTGCGTGCGTGTGTGCGTGCGTACGCATGATTTTTTTGTTTGGACGAGCAGTTTGCCACTTGCCATCGCTAATACGTCCAACATTCTGATTCACTGGCCGTATCTTTTTGTGAATATGGGCCGATGATTATTTTCAAACTTCCTGCTCGTCCAGCGACAATATCGGACTAGATCCGTCATCTAACTTGGTAGGACCTGCTCCCACTGGCTAAACTGCCCCGCATTGTTATTCCTTTATTCTTTCTGCTTCTACAAGTTGCGTTCCTTGCTATACCCAACGCCATTTAGACGTTTCGAGTCTCCCCTTGTCATCGCAAAGCAATGAGGTGTGAGGAAAATGCCAACGCGATGAACACTGCTGCTCAATTTCGGGCGTATCGAGCGGCTTCTGGCAACAGGTTTTATAGTAAAGGAACACATGCACACTTTCAACAGCTGTGTCGCTTTCGATTTAAAAGCGCACGCAGGCGGCGCCACGCGCAGTCACTTTTTTAAGCGCTTTTTTTTTTGGCAGCATTTGCCTTTTAGCACACGTCACTCTCAGAGCGCGCGGACCCTCATTTATCTAGGGAGTGCTAACTCTCGGAGTGAATGTTTGGCGTCATTGGTGCAGAAATAATTTCAGCACTCGTGCTTCTCAAAGGTCATGTGCTGCATCTATAATATTCCTGATATCTCCGAAAGTGACGGTCCGAGAATACGTCCCGATTAATCCTTTCCGCCAACGCGTCCAAAAGCATGCAGCACAAAAAACGAAGACACGCCTTCAAGCATCGCTACATCTGCGTACGGCCAACCAGGGCTAGAACTTTGCGTGCCACCAGCAGTGCCGTAACACACTGCCTAGCGAGTGGTGGAAACAGTTTCCGGCAGTACGTTCTCCGATTTCGTTCCATCAATTTCACCGCTCATGTTGAAGTACATGTATCCAGATTCTCACCGGACTGGTACCCGGCGTGCTATTAGTATTATCGTTATTTGTTTTGAACACATATACGCATATACACAGGTAACAGGAAAGAGAAAGTGAGGAGCAGGCTGGCAACTGCCACCGGAAGGGTCACAATGCCTGCCTACTCTTCTGAAGGGAGGTGACAGCAACACAGAAATGGAAGATAGGAAGGAGGGGAGGAAAAAGGAAAGAGGAAAAGAGAGCAACAGGACAAATCTAAAGACCAAAGTAGAACACTGCAACAGGACAAATCTAAAGACTAAAGTAGAACAGCCGGAATTAAAGTGACGCCACGTCGAACAGCCTCCACAATTATCAATCACATCCATGGCTAGTTCGCTATGCAGCTAATTGTGTTCTCCACGATGAGACGCCAAGTAAAGCTGCACGTAGTCACCGTTTCACCGGTAGTCGGTTCACAACATACACTGTAAGGTGTTTCAACCCGCCACCTCCCATATTCGAAGGAAGACGCGTTAGGGTACAGTACTGATCACACACAGTAGGGCCGGTCACTGAAGGTCACGCTACTACAGAATGTTGAATGTTCATGCTACAAACGTGAACCTAACTTAGTTAGTTCTATAAAAGTTAGTAGGGCGCGATGGGCATGATCACGTTTAGATGCACAGCCATTGGGGTATAAACATTCCTCGAGTGTCGCACATCGCAGGCCAAGGAGATGAACGTATGAGATGGATGCACTTGTCCAACGTGAATGGGTATGGCCACAGCTTGGTTTGATGCATAAAACTAAAGCGAACGTTGATACAGGGGTGCGTCTGTTATGGTTCAAATTGTCGTACCATTTTCGTGGCCTCCCTATCTGATGGTGTCAGCGTATTTCAGCGGCACCTTCAAACTGCCGTAACACCTCCTGGCCAGTGCTGGTTCCCCATAAGATTGCTACGATACGCAGCCTCATAGCTGCAGTGCCGCTTCGCGTAGCGCGGCAACGCGTTCCCGTGTTGCCCCTATAACCAAGTATGGCCCAGATTTTTTTTTTACATTGCGGATGATACGTAATAGTTAAAACCGCACACACGCGCATCCACTCACGCACGGATACCCGCGCGCGAGCACACACACACACGCACGCCCACGCACCCACGCACGCACGCACACGCACACACGCACACACACACACACGCACACGCACACACACACGCACACGCACACGCACGCGCACACACGCACGCACACACACGCACGCACACGCACACGCACACACACACACGCACAAACACACACACACACACACACACACACACACACACGTTTCCAGTCTTGAGCAGTTTAGTACTCGACGCGGAAGGCGAATTAGTGTATATTTCCTTGTCTGCACCGTGCAGGTGTAGTTACTGTGCATTATGCTTCCCGGAATGAAAAGAGCCTGAGCAAAAGTGAGGAAAAGCTGGCTGTCACAAATAACGGATTGTTTTCAAAGGCACGAAAGTGTGCTTCTACGAGTGAAGGAAAAAAAATGTGAAGCCTTGAAAGTGTGCGTGTGCATGTGTGCGTGCGTGCATGAGTGAGTGAGCGAGGGGGGAGGGACGTAAGACGCGCGAGAGGGCTGTGTGGCAGCAAGGATTACGGGAGCGCCGTACACGAGCTGAACAGCTGAAGCTAACGCTGTAAATGGCATGAGCAAAATCTACGTAAGAAACTAAGAAAAATTCTCGAAAGTGCAGTGCTCCACTTTAATCAATTTAAAGATCAGGAGCGAAAACGAAGCACGAAACCGATCATTTTGCACAAAGCACCTTTTCACCACGCCAACGCTCACTGGAAACAAGAAAGAAAGCGATAACAATAGAATGCTCAATATTGCGCTAATTAGTGGTGTTGACCTCTGATGTTACTAAATGCTGAGAATTGCTTTTGGTGACACATTAGTAAGCTTAAAGCCGCAGCCGGAAAAGGAACCGTCTATTGGAGTAGCGGCAACCTTACACTCGGCGCAACAGCCTCTGTTCACTACTGAGGGCTGCAAGCGAACTATCGTTTAAAGCTTTAGCCCGTGTGACACGCTTACCATACACGTAACGTGCGGAGTTTCCTTTGACCTATTGTATTGGTGCAAACGATCTTATCTAATTACCAAGCCTTATTCGTAAAATGTCAGCTTTTTATCTAGTTGCGCAGCTGAGATAAACGCCCCAGAGTAACCCTGGCTGACTTATGGAAATTTCGGTTGGTCGATCTGGTCCTCCGATTCAGATTGCTAGACGCTCCAGGTCCGAGTCAGAGAAAGCACGCGTCACTTAAACGGTGTGTCACTTTCCGAAGCAGTAAGAGGGAAGGAAGAGAGGGCAGAGAGCAACTTCCGTTGATGCCCGACTGAATGCTGTCGCATCAAATTGCATTACGGTGCTCGAGCCAGACAAAAAATGGAGAGCTTTGGAAGCGACAACCACAACGGTTGCTGCTTCCAAGCAGTGTTGCGGAATGGCGCCCCCATTCCATTCCAATTCCATTCGAATTCCATTCCGGGGAATTAGAACTTGCCGTAATTACATTCCTTTCAATTCCACGGAATGAAAAAGCTTAGCCCATTCTCACTCCGGAAATGGCCGGGCAGTTCAATCCTATTCTTGTAGTTCCTCAACATAGGAAAGGCATCTTCGTAGTTTCATCGTGTTACCGATGAACGCACCGTAAAGCTGATGTCATCAGACGAGTTAAGAACTCCAAAAATACGCAAAACACGTCATGGAGGTCGGTTAAAAGTAGGGGTGTGCGAATATTCGAAATTTCGAATACGAATCGAATATTTTCCTTATTCGAAGCGTATTCGATTCGAGAAATGCATATTCGTAAATTCCCGAATATTCGAGGACGGCCGAATAATGGTCGAAAAGGCGAATATATTCGGACAGACTGTGAATAATTTAGCAATTAACGAATTATATGCTTGCTCCACATTCTCCTAAGAACATGTTTATTCACTGAGAGCTTCACATGATCCGCTCATTATCTGTATGCTCTGCATCAAGATGGCAAGTTGGGCCAGTTGGTTGGGATTCATAGTAAGGTTCGTTACAGCGCAACACAAAACAAGGACAAAAGAAGGTACAAAACGACGACACAGCATTACAGCACTGTGATCTTAAGTGCTGTAACGAATTACTATGAATGCGTACGCTCTGTTCCAGTCTATCTGCATCAGGCCCGTGAGACATGATCAGTTTCGACTTTTTTTTACCAAGCTTTATTCGACGGCTCTTTCATAAGAATATATGATGTACTTTCGGGCTTTGTAAGTATGCGCAATAAAATATGCACCTAGAATATGTTACCTGGACCAATGTTGTCACAGTGCATAGAGAGCCTTTACTTTCTGAACATTTGAGCAGTCAATTTTCCTTCGCGATAACCTGCAACAAGCGTTTACCTGACAGAGCATTACCTTACATTACCTGAGTGCCTTACCTAGAATGAGTGCCTCTTTAACCTGAAGCAGCCTCGTAAAATACAATATTATTTTTAAAAGGGTAATAAAGCTATTGTTACCTCGTTTTGCAATTTTTTAATAGTACACATATATTCGATATTCGATTCGATATTCGAAGACAGTTTTTCGCCTTATTCGTATTCGATTCGTATTCGAAAATTTCAATATTCGCACACCCCTAGTTAAAAGTTATGGGGTTTTACGTGCCAAAACCCCTTCCCGATTATAAGGCACGCCGTAGTGGAGGACTCCGGAAATTTCGACTACCTGGTGTTCTTTAACGTGCACCTAAATCATGGAGGTCGGTGGATAGTAGCTTGGCGACATATCTCGTGCAGTGCAAACACAGTATTAATTCCCATATTGGCAGTTCTCCCGCTACCAAGAGTATTTGCATGGTAAGCATATTTTAACGGCTTGTGATGTTTTAACATTGTTGAAGCTTAAATGTGGTAATGCAAAAATCACGGCATAGCGAATTTTCGCTTAGGTGTAAGCGTGACATTTAAATGCTGCAATAAGGAAGGGAAAATAGATAAGTAGAAGGCAGGGAGGTTAACCAGAGTAACGACCGGTTGACTACCCTACACCGGGGGAACGGGAAAGGGGGGAAACAAAGTTAACAGGGAGAGAGAGGAGGGAAGGAAAGAAGAAAATTGCGGTGAGTTCGCTGACGTATGTAGTCTTACAGAAATTGCATTAATAGTCACAGATGGTCACACAAGCCCGTCGTCCTTAAGAAGCACAAAAGCGCCTTCACCGCTTTTGGGCGCACGGGCGATGGGGGCGGTGTTCCAGCAGCACCTGCACAGAAAGCGGCTGATTGTCCAGTTTTTGGAAAGCTTTGGCAAGTTCTTGTCTCTCTGGGGTGTATCGTGGACAGTGGCACGGCAGGCGGTCGATGTTTTCTTCGGTGCCACAGACCTCGCATGCGGCACTGTAAGTCACCCCAATTAATGTAGAGTATGCCTTTGTGAAGGCAACTCCTAACCAAAGGCGACAGAGAAGCGTTGCTTCACGTCGAGGAAGTCCGAGTGGAAGTCGGAGTTGCAGGGAGGGGAATGCAATAAATGCGGCAAGCGGTGCAAGGTGCAAAAAGAAGCTTTATTTTGGTTTTATTCATCGAAATTTTGCAACAAAACGTCATGAGCTAGATGGGCGCTTCGCTGTTTAGTGTTGAAAACCTGAAGTGTAAATGACGGCTGCTTCAACGGTTACTTCTAAAAACAAAAAAGTTAGATAGAACAATTGCCTTCTACCCAAATATGTGTTGCGCTTCACAAACATGCGCTGCTCGAAACAGGTGCTTGACAGCCGATTTCGCTTCAGTGTCATTATCGGGGATGCCGTAGAAAACACGCGTTCCCCCTCAGCTGACGTCGCGTTCACAGTGAATACTGCCCTTGCGAGGCGGGAAAGCAAGGGAAAGCGGCTAGCGTTCGTTTTCCAATAAATAGGTCAGGAGCTTATCCATGTCTGTGCAAGTTTCCTCTGTAAGGTAAAGCGAAATTACTCCCGCAATGGATCCAGGCATATTGTCTTGGTGGGTATTCTCATTTTGCTTGATGTTTTTAAACGTCAGTCTGCGCGGCCCTGGTTCAGAGTCTGCGTTCGCGATGGTGCTAGCGCTGTCCTGCCCTAACAATAGATGCCCCTCCCAAGCACAGCAGAACGTATCTGCTCCGCTGTTGCAGCTGAAGGCACCGGTCAAAAAAAAAAAAAAAAAACAGCCAGTCCACGTGCTTGCGAACCTCTTCTTCAAACTACGCTGAATGCCTTTGGCTGCGTTTTTGCAAAAAAGTGTGTCTGCTTAAAATTTCTGTCAGGGAAACTTAGATATTTCGCAACGTGGAGAACAAAATCCCGGCTGTATCGTGCCTTTCCTGCAGCAACTCCGTGGCTTCCTCTACAGGGGAGAGAATGTCAATCAAGTCTGTCGCCAACCTCAGTTCTTTTTAGACATTTGAGCCTTCTTGCACGCTGCAGAGTTTCGGTCAGGCCTGAATGCTTCGAAAAAGTGGTAACAAGCTTCCTAATCATTCGCAGCTGCGACTTCCACCTCGTCGCTTTGAGAGATTCCAAATGCAGACCGGCCACATTCAACACTTTTTCCGTGTCGGCGGTGCTCTTGCGTATAGATGCAACGATGGCGCCGCATTTTAGTACAACTTCCTCGGCATTTGGGTGCTGAAATATAGAGAGGACGATGATTAGTGAATATTGCCATGCAAGTACAGGTAACGCAAACGGCAAACATCCAATGCAATATAATTTCATAAATAGAATAATGACATATGTAATGGTACTGTATTGCACTCGACGACACACTGAAACTTTTTAAGACTGCATTAGACAAAATAAAGTGGGAACAGACACAGCCGTCTTCTCCAGCCCTACAATCAAATTGAGTGCACATTGATGCATAGGCTGCACTGTCCTGTACTTTAGGAATAAATGTCGTGCACGTAGTGCCATCGTTACGGCACTATGGTTGGTATTATCTTAATGAAATGGGCTTCGTAATTCAAATAAAGATGCCAGCAGCAGACTTCCGCCTCGCTGACTGGTCTTATATGCCAGGCAACCGTGATTACGGGCAGAGCGATTTGTACTAAAAGGAGTGACGTACGCAGGATTTCATTTTACCAGTGGAGGGGAGGGAAGGGGAGGGATGTGGTGTAATAAAAAAAAAGGTGAGGGAGATCACGAAAGGAAAAAAAAAATAGCAAGGAGCACAAAATACAATAAGACAAGAATGACTTGAACAAGGAATCAACAAAATCCAAATCTTTTAAAATGTAACTTCGGGACACCATGGGCGTTCTTTACATGATGTGCGAGTTTTGTTTTTGTTTGTCTTAGAGGCAATTAATTCAGAACGGTTGATTGATGTGGTGAAAGCCGACCTCGAAGTCGTGTAAGCTTGGTGCCTGACCTGCGGCAGAAAACTGATCCACAACCACTATTTTATGGGAAGCAGAGGTCGTGACCTCGGCCATGACAGCAAATGCACCACCAATCACCCGTATGAATAAGCGAAGCACGCTCGGAAATTCGGCTAAGCATGAGCTGGGTGTAGTTGCATAATAAAGCTTTAAAGCACCGAAACTAATAAGCACAATTGTCTGCCCTTGGTGTTGGTAGTGGTGGTGGGGGTGTTGCAGCAGGCGGGGTTGGTCTGGCATACATAGCCGGCAGTGGTTCCCCCTGAGCCTCCTATGAGTGTCACAGTGTAAGTCACCAGGTGTCGAAGAGTCACATGTCTCGCATGAAGGCAATCAGCAGTCGTTGCACCCTCTTGCTGATTGCTACAGGCCCTTCGGAGAAAACGACGTCTTCAAAGGTACTGTGCGGAATGCCATTCTTTTGCAGACTGTCGACCATTGCTTTCTTTTCTGTGTCTAACTGCGGGCACATTGAAATGAAATGTTCGATGTCGGCGATCTCACCACAGAAGGCCTAAAACGGGGAAGCGCGTCGTCTAGTCTTGAATAACCAAGCCGCGGAGATGGTGCGCGGAGTTGGTTCAAATGCGGTACAACAGCGTTGCTTCTTCCCGAGTAAGTCCATGGATCACGCAGGCTGTGTTTGGAGCCTGGTAGATCGCCCTAAAGTGATTGTGGATTACATTCTTAGAGTTCTGAAAAAACTTTAGCGCTCTTACTTTTGGGACACATGTCAGTGCCCGGCGTGCAAGAGTCGGCTTTTTTATTTCCTTCAATTCCTACGTGTGATGGGATCCACTGAAATTTTACGGTAAATCCCTTGCTCATTAAAGCTTTGATCGGTGCCAGAGATTGCCTTATAAACTTGTCTTAAGGTAGACCACGGTGTAATTGTTGTAACGACGATTTTAGTCCGTCAGCACCACGACGTCACGTGCGGAATAACTGCGTAGTTTTCGCAAGGCCGCTGTAATGGCGGCGCTTTCTGCTGTTGTAGACAACGCTACGCGATCCAGGCGGTCAGACCAGGACACATCCAGGAAGGGTATACAGAATCCCGCTGCGCAGCTCTCTGTCTGCGCACACACCGACCCGTCTGTGTACACTTGTAGCTGCCTTTGAAGCGCTGTGCTCAAGTGGTCTAACACAAGAAACTTGCTTCGGCAGTTGGAATGGTGCGTTGCGCTGGCAAATGGGGTACACTGAGGCTGCACGTAACATTCGATACAGACCATGGCGGGTCGAGGCGACTCCATTTAGGCCACTCCAATCCTAAAAATTGAAAGGTGTTCAGCGTCGCATGGAAATGAGAGCGAGTCATTGCTCTTAGCCGCCGGAGAAGCGTCGCGCCTGCGGGGTACTCGCCCAGCCTTGAAAGCTGCATCAGCAAGGCCTGAGATGCCAAAAGGAGGAGTGGAAGAGACTCCGCTACATTATTAACCTTCTCATTTGTAGCCGCCTGAGGAACTCCAATCGCCAAGCGAAGTCCCTTTGTGTTCACTGCCTCCAAGCGCTCGAATCGGCTCGTTGATGGCGATATCAGCGGCAGAATATAAAAAATGCGGCTCGGTATCAGTGTAGCGTTCAGTTTAAGCATAGGCATAGGATTGTTCCCCCAACGTACACCTGCCATTCGACAAAGTGCGTTGACTCTTTGCACTGATGCAACCACAACACTTTCAACTGCGCGTCGCCAGAGTAGCTTGCTGTCGATGGTGATGCCCATGAATCGAACACTAGTTGCACTACGAATTCGGTGGCCTCTAATATTCATAGACGGGCGACTTTACTTGCGCCTCACTCCCGGGAAAAGCATGAAGGCAAATTTTTCTGCTGATAAACATAGGCCAAGCGTCGATAAGTGACGATCGATGACGGAGATTGCACCCTGGGCTATCCGGGCCAAACGTTTGTGCTGGACCCACAGCACAGCGTCATTTTAATCTGCTTAGCGCCAAATCCAACTCACGAAAAGTGAATGGCGTATCCATTGCTTGCAGTGATTGAGGTGACAGAGGAGTCGCCATTCCCGCTGACCTGCCAGATGTGTAATGCCTGCGCTTACTTTTCAAACTAAAATTATATTCATACATTCTTTGTCTATGCCTTCATGGCAAATTATTTAACGAAGCTTGGCGCAAACAATTGTTCATGAAAACAGTAATAAATGAACGACATATCAATGCACATAAGATGAAACCACTACGTTATTTAATAGCGCATACCTGCCGAATGACGTCTTCTACGGCAACCTGCATGCTGTGGGTGGCGCAGCCAAATCGAAATTGCTCCAACTGATGGAACTCGCTTAAAAGCTCCTTGGTTAAGCGCTCCGGGCAGTCGTCAAAATTTTCAGAATCATCGTCCTCTTCAGCCGCCCACCCGGTAAATGCAAATGCCTTTATCATTGATGAAGCGCTATCTGTCTCCACGCGAAGGACCTGGAAAACGAAAGAAAACATTTAACGGAGGCGAAATCGTATGAAAGTACATATTTCACCTTGTCAGCGATGTTCCATGCACTGCAGCATCGCTGCGCCATACTCGGAACGGATCCGAGCAACTGAGGAGGTACGTGTGAGCCGTAAAGTCGCTGTCCACGAATGTTGCTTCGACAGCCAGGAAGCCCTCCGTAGACCGCGACGTCCACACGTCTAGTGCGATACAGACTTAACTGCGCTACCACCAAAGACGATATTTTGGTCTGCAGCGCTGATACTTTCCCGGGTAGGAACTTCTCTCTGAGGTCATCTCGCGACGGCAACTTGTAGCCTGGGACGGTGACCTGAATCGGACAGAATACAAAGCATTACTTTGATGAAACGCGGCTTACAATATTATCAAACTTACCGTTACAAATTGTTTAAATCACTCCCTCTCGACAACATGAATAGGCTCCGTGTCAGTGCAAATCACGTTGATTATGGCGTCGTCAAGGGCAGCCTTCCGATGAGCAGGCACTGAGCTGCACCCAGCGGTGAATGCCGACGTCGTCCTCGGCTGGCTTGCCAACCCTTTCTCTTGTTGCATGTAATCACGTTCGTGCGTTCTTTTTAGGTGCCGACTCCAATTATCTGAAACTCCGACTACAGCATGCATAGTTTCGGAGCAAAGCTTGCAGCGTGCAGCTTGTTTGTTTTCTTCGCGGGTAATTTCAAAAAAATGTTTCCAATGTGCCATGTTGACGACTTACTGCGTGCGTGAGTCGTTGAGCACAGGAGCCAGTGTGGCAGTGTGTTACGGAAGCGCTTTTTATTTGCAATAGAAGCTGTTAGGAATGGCCGTACCGGATGACAACGTGCCAGCTATTTTAGTCCGCTGCACGTGTTCCAATCCAACCGGACGGGGCACACTTCAGAGAACTGCGAATAACCGGCAGCCACGTGGCGCGGGGTCAGCTCAGGGGAGTTCTCGAGGGGAGGTAATTGGCGGAACCTCCCCATGAGCTTTTCGAGACAACAGACAATATGCTACCCGGCGTGCCACCCGGGACGGAACAGAGTTCTACGAAGCCCCTCTGACGTCGGCTCCGGACCTTTACACCAGTGTGTGTGTGCGGTACGTGTATGTGAGCCCTCCTCCACCTCCAAAAGGGCGGGTCATCTTCGGTGACGTCGAACGGTGACGTCGAACGATGACTGGACGAACGTTTCCGTCCACTTGGAATCAATGGGGGACCAAGTGCTTATAAGCAGCTATTGTCGGCTGCTAGTGCGTGCTCGTTCTGTGCTCGTTGTCATGCTCGAATGTACTCGTGAGCTGTGTGCTCGTAAACTGTCTGATGTATGTTAGTCTTGCGGGCTCCATATGGGAGTCACGCTAGACTGTCGATGTATGTCTTGTCTAAGATGTAAATAATGTAAATAAATCCTGTTCACGTAGCTCCTCCCAAGTTCATCCCTTCAGCTACGACTGCCAAATCTTACATCTGAATGGCAGCGGTGAGATCGGCCTACAGCTCGTAGGTCGTCCGACAAATCTAACAAATGGTGGCAGCGGCGAGATCGTCCGACGACTCCAATAAAGGCTGGAACGGAGGGTGGCAGTGGTAGCACGTAAAGCGTAGAGGGATGCTTCGAAGCATTGTCTAGCATTTACTGTACGAGCGAGCTGCTAAATAGCTGCTAGCCGCCAACAAGCGCCAGCGCGACGGCGGCGCCACCCTGACCTCCCCTCTTTCCCCTAGAACAGAACTCTCTAAAACAGTATGCCGCCGCCATAGTTGCGCACGACGGATACCAACGGCATAGAACTGTGGTTACGCGAGGAATCGAGACAAACTTCGGATCAACTCAGTCTATTAGGACATAATAGTATTAGGCGCCTTGCTTATAAATGAACCGTGCTTGTCATCAGCCAAGCCATCTTAAAAATACTGTTTTATTGTTAAATCCGAGGCTCTCACTTAATAATGTTTGAACGTGGGCTCGTTAGTTCTTCGACATATTTTGACAAAAAACAGCGCATATACGAAAAAGACATAAGTCCATTCCCATTCTATTCCAGGCAAAAGGCACTTAATTACATTCACATTCCGTTCCTCCAAGCGTTGTCACAATTTCCTTCCCATTCCATTCCGGGGTCGCGAAAATGTGAAATGATTTCGGAGTTATTCCAGTTCCGGAGTGGTAACCCCGCAACACTTAGTAAAGTAATGAAGGGGGCTAGTTGGTGAACGTTCATGGTTATATTGAGCTTAGTTTTACACGACGGACGGACGTAGCGCAATTGCGCTACGTCCGTCCACGTCCTGTCCTTCACTTAAGATCGTCAGTGCAGAACTAAGCGCAATATAACCATGCCCGCAACACTGTTTCCAAGACAGTCCTACACAGAGTGTCCTATGCAATTTGTGACAAAATTAAAAAATATACGACCAACATGTAGCTGTACAGAACCAAGGTAATGTTGTTTGCCGTCGCTTGAATCAAGTAGGGTTTTTTGTATTTTAACTAATTACGTAATTATTCATTATAAATTAAATACATTTTAAATGATATAAAGAGAGCAAAATTGTCAATCAGGAAATTGTAGGCTATCATGGAAAACCTCTGATTCATCTTTCTGTTGCTCTACACGTGCTACATAAAAGTTTTTTTCCAAGCCTGAAATAGGCCCACGAAAGCCCGCGAAAAGTGCCCCACGACTAGTCCTGCGGAGAGAGAGAGAAACTTTATTGTGATTCTAAAGATTTGAAGGAGGGGTGGTCGGAGCCTCTCAGTCCAGGGCCCAACTGGCCTCTGCCGCCTGCCTGACCTGGCTAATTAAGGACTTTTGTCCTGCCAGATCGGAGCGGGCGAGCTGTGCCTCCCACTGCTCCATTGTCCTACTGGTGTTTGGCCTATGAGGGTGCTTAGTGCACTCCCAGGTTATGTGCATTAGGGTAGGTATGCCACCGCACCAAGGACAGTTGGCCCTATAACGAGTGGGATACATGGCGTTTAGCAATTTTAAATGGGGGAACACCCCGGTCTGTATTTTACGCCAATCGGCGGCCTCTTCCCCGTTAAGTTGTGGGTGAGGCGGCGGGTATTTTCTTCGGACTCCACGCTGATGAGCAAGGATGTCTTTGGCATTTAAATTGGTGGAATTTTGTGATGGGTAGTGCGGGTGGTTGGGGTTAGAAGAGGACGCCGTCGCTCGGTTAGTGAACCCTCGAGCTAACGCGTTAGCCTTTTCGTTCCCCTGTACCCCCGCGTGGCCCGGGCACCAGAGTAGGCGATGATGGTTGTTGAAGGATTTCGGGATTATCGCGAGGCTAGCCGCAGTCACGTGCCCCTTGAGAAACATGCGACATGTCTCCTGGGAGTCCGTGACCACGACCGAGTCCCTTTGCGAACGCTCCGCGTGAGCGAGTGCGATCGCCACTGCTAATATTTCAGCCGAGGCTGGGGATCCCGCCGTGGCCGACGCGGTAATTTGCTGTTGGCTGACAGCGTTCACGACTGCCAGGGCGTACCTCCTTTGGTAGCGCTGCCCGGTCGTGTCTGCATACAGAGCTGCGTCCGTGTAGTACGTGTTGTACCTATGGTTGTTAGAGTAGGCTGATTGAATGTGTTGTGCACGTGCTTTGCGCCTTTCTTTGTTGTACTCTGGATGCATATTCTTTGGAATTGGGGCTACTGTAATTTTGGATCTCATCGAAGGAGGGAGAGGTACGGCCTGCTCTGTGAGATAAATGGGGTATGCTGGGATATTGAGTCTAGCCAATATTGCCCTACCAGTTTTTGTGAAGCTGAGGCGCTCCCTCTGTCGCATCAGGGTGGCTTGCCTCAGTTCGTCGAAAGTATTGTGCACTCCCAAAGCTAACATGCGTTCCGTTGAAGTACATTTAGGCAGGCCCAGAGCAGCTTTGAAAGCGGTTCGAATTATTGTGTCAGCCTGCTTTTCCTCCTCCCTGTTCAGGATTTGGTACGGTAAGCCATAGGTTATTCGACTAACCACTAAGGCCTGTACGAGCCTTAGGGTATCGTCTTCTCGCATTCCCGCTTTTCGATACGTCACGCGACGTATCATTTGGGCTATGTTGTTGGCTGTGGATTTGAGGGTCTTGAGTGTCTGTAGTGCTCTCCCGTCGCTCTGAAGCCACAAACCCAGGACTCGCATCGTGGGTACCTCTCGGACTGATTGGCCCTCAACCACGATGTTAATCGATCCTCTGGATTTGTAGCCTTTCGCGTGTATCCGGATAACCTCAGATTTTTCGGGTGCGCACTTCAGGCCACTCCATCTAGAAAATTTCTCCACCGCTAATACTGCACTTTGGAGCGTATATTCCTTATCCCCTAGTGAACCTCTGCTCGTCCACAGCGCGATGTCGTCTGCGTAGAGCGTGTAACCTAGGTCGGGTATCCGATCCAGATCGCGCGCGAGTCGACACATCGCAATGTTGAAGAGAAGAGGAGATAATATAGCTCCTTGAGGTGTTCCTTTGTCAGGCATTTTAAATAAATCCGAAGTGATTTGGCCAATACTGATGCTCGCCTCGCGGTTGGAAAGAAACGCTCTTAAGTAATTGTATGTGCGCTCACCACAACCCGCGAGTTCGAGTTCTTCCAATATTGCGGCGTGAGAGACGTTGTCAAATGCTCCTTTAAGGTCTAGTGCTAGGACTAGTCTCTCGTCGCCGTACGGTATATTAGTTAGAATTTCATCTCTAAGTAGGAGGAACGCGTCCTGGCAAGATAAACCCGTGCGAAATCCTATCATGGAGTCCGGGAACCAGCTCCGCTCTTCCAGGTATCGCTGCAATCTGCTATGGATAACCCTTTCATAGAGCTTACCTAGGCAGGACGTGAGCGACACCGGCCGTAGTGTATCGATCGAGGGATTCTTTTTTGGTTTGGGGATCATGATTATTTTAGCCAATTTCCACTCTTGGGGCAAGTCTCCCTTGGCCCAGCACTCGCTATTAAATACCTTTGTGATTTTCGCTAGGGCTACCGAATCCATGTTTCGAATCATTGCATTTGTGATCGAGTCTGGGCCCGGTGCCGAGTTTTTAACTGCGGATTGTGCCGCCTCATACACTTCCGCGTACGTTATATCTTTGTCTAATTTAGGGTTCGCCTCCCCCCCGTATTGTCTCCTCGCGGACGATGATGCCGTAGCAGGTGAGGGTCCTATGTACTTTTTCTGAAGCGCATGAACGAGATCTTGGTCTGTACCCTCGAAGTTGTCGGCTATAATTTGGAGCTTCTTGTTGTTCTCAGTACGCGTGCTCATCGGGTCTAGCATGCTTCGTAGTATTCGCCACGTACTGCTCGTTCCCAGAGTTCCTGACAGGGTTCCACAGAACGTCGCCCACTCGTTTTTAGCGAGCTCGTTGGCATGGCCTTGGGCTTGCTCTGCCAAGAGAGCGATGCGTTGTCTCAGGTGTTTGTTTAGACGTTGCCTTTTCCACCTCTTGGCCAGTTTCCGCCTCTCTTCCCATAGGCTGACCAGGTGAGAGTCTATCACCGGCACCTCCGCTGTACGCTCAATGGCTTTAGTGGTGTCCCCGTGTGCTCGTCGAAGGAATTCGGTCCATTCTCGCATGTTGGTCGGGGCTGTATCCGACTCCTCCAGAGCTCTCTGGAGTTTTCTATAACGAGGCCAGTCAGTTAATTTAGTCTTTCCTATTGTTCTCCGTATGTTGGGCGTGGAGAGCGCTACTCGGATTATGTCGTGATCGCTTCCCAAATTTTCATCAAAGGAAACCCATTGTGCGTCTCTGATGTTTATTGTAAAGGCACGGTCGGGCGCCGTGTCTCTACTGACGCTGTTACCCGTGCGCGTCGGTTTGCCGATCTGATTGATTGCCCGTAAGCCCAAGGCCGTTGCGGTGCGCTCGAGTAGGAACCCTTTGGGCGACGTTTTCGCGTATCCCCATAGTATGTGGGGTGCATTAAAGTCACCCACTATCACCGCCTTATCCCTGGTGCCTGCTAAATCTTTTGTTGCTGAGAGAATGTGGGGTAGGTCGTTCCCTTTGCTTTTGGGAGGACTGTACAGATTTGTGATTAGTGTGTGTGCCTTACTTCGTTTCTTTGGCATCACACTGATAACTATGGAATTAGTCTCTCCCTCAGTTGGCGGAAGTGTTAATAATTGAGCGTTTATCGACTTGCTCACCAGCGTGGCGACCTTCGAATTTTGAGGATCGCTCAGAGTGTAGTATCCCTGCAATTTGGCCGGCTTGGCCCCGACCTCCTGCAGACATATCACGTCCGGAGCGATTCCGGAGTTTTTGATAAACTGGTGGAACACTGTCGCTTTCCTGGAGAAGGAGCGGCAGTTCCATTGCCATATCTCTAATTGGTCTGAATTTTGTATTCGTTGCGATTTCTTAGCGTGATTAGCCATGTTGCCCACTCTTATTTTAAGCCCGTGACGTTTCCGTGTCCGAGCCGTCGGATTCTGTTACGCAGTGGCTTATTTTAGTTTTTGCCGAACCCGCTCCTATCGCAATTGCGCGTTTTTTGGTGGGAACAGCCTTCGAGACTGTCCTAAGCTGTTCCGCCACGAACCCCTTGTGTTTCTCGAAGTCCTTCGTGCACTGTTGTTGAAATTCCGTTAACCTTTGGGTAATTAATGCCAGCATTTCATGCATAAATATTTTCAAGTTTTCCGCGATCATTGTCTGGATCTGCGCTGCCGTTATCTGCGCGTTTTTTGAGATTTGGGTTGTCGGAGACTGCGCGGAGACGGAGTTTATATCTGCCGCCGCTTTCGCTTTGGCTATTTCTTCAGATTGACGCGGCATTTCCGGCTGTGGTATTGTGCTATTGAAGCGCGCCTCTAACTCTGACACTTGTTTCTCAAGTGATTGTCGTTTGCGTTCCTCTCCTGAGAGCTGTTCTCTTAGTCGCGCATTTTCCTTTTCCAATTTTTGAATGCGTTTATCATTTTCACCAGTATTCTGTTGTGGAGCAGTGGGAGAAACAACCCTCGCCCAGCTCACCTGCTGTTTTTTAGGCAGTGGCGAATTTGACCGCTGTGAAGCCCTGGAGCTGGAGGGGTCCCTCGACGGGGTATTGCTCTTCGCTCTGCTTCCGTGTGGAGATCTGGATCGCGATCGGTGCCGGTAGAAGTCCTCCTCTTCCATGGACTCGAACCAGCGCCCCGGTGCCTTTTTGGTGTTCTGTCCCGACCGCTCCCGCGATCGAGACTGGCGAGTCGTCTTCACGCGCTTGGCGGCAATCAGTTTGTTCGGGCACCGACGCGTCTCGTGCCCCGCCGCCCTGCACATGGCGCACTTCACTACACATTCGTGTCCTTGCGGGGGTGGATTTTCAAGTCCGCAGCCACGGCATATGTTCTTGGGGTTCGGACAAACGTCCGAGCGGTGTCCCTCTTGCATGCACTCCAGGCACATTTGGATTGTTGGCCTGTACTCCGTGCACCGCATCTCTACTCCCATGTAGTACACGCATTTGGGGCGCGTGCCTCCCGAGAAGGTGAGGAGAGCGGTATTGGAGCTTCCAAGCATTCGGGCCCTTTCGATGGTGACTCCTTGGGTCCTGACGCGCAGGTGTCGCTGGAGATCTGCTGATTCGGTGTGTGCTGGGAATCCGTGCACCACCCCTTTGTAGCTATCATCTGGATCCGCTACGTACACGTTGAAGGGGTGTTGCTTGCCTCGCAGCTCCATGCACGTGACTCGACGAATGACGTCCGCCACTTCCAGTGAAGGTGTGGAGACGATGATGATATTCGTTCCCTCTCGAATTCGCAGTATTAAATCTTCTCCAGTGATATTTCGCTGGTTCGGTCCGTTTCCTGTGATTATCGTCCCGGTAGCCCGAATAATCGCTTGCGGTATTTCTGTTCTCAGATATTCCTTGAGCATTAGTCCTTTGTGTGGCTTCAGTATTATCTTGATGTCATTCTTCGGTAATGGTGGCAGAGGCTTCCCCTTCCACGGGCGCATGTTGCGACGACCGATTTGCCCATCTCCTTTCGCGCCGCCTGCTGATGGCTGACCGTTTATGTTGTTCTTGTTGGGAGCCGTTTCCCTGTCGTTGCGCTTGACAGCCTCTCGCTGTCGCCGCGATATAACTAACCGCCAGCCGTCCATCGCCTGGTTGTGGGCGGCGATCTCTTGGCTTTTGCTAGTCCTCGCTTCGGAAAGTACTCTTGTGTCCCCGTTTTCGTCCGCGTTGTTAACCGGATGCGGGGGTGTTATTTGGAGGTCCATGTCCTCTGACGTAGCCATCTCGTACGCTCGGCAGAAGCGATCTGGTTATTAGGTGGTGAGGCGGTCGCTCACGCGCTAAGCCTATCGAGGCCTAACGGGGCTTCCGCCGCTTCGAATTTTCAAAGTCGCGTGGAATGACGAAAACTTCACTCACGGACTTGAACTTGGTCTTGAAACGGAGCGTTTGTCGAGTGGAACCCGATGGGATAGTCGAGTCTGGTGCAGTTGACGAGTTTTCGGCTAAAACGTCAGTCCTGCGGAACTTTTTTCAAGTGAAGCTTGTATTGACTCACTCGTGTCGGCCTCGGTGTTGGTGTTGCCATACGAAAAAATTCAAGCTGCGCGAAAATAAAAATCGCTTTTCAGACTGCGGATTCCAACCACCGACCTCCGGGCTGCGTGAGCACTACGCTAACCGACTCAGCCACAGTCGTTTTTTTTTTTATTGCCGGCTTCGGCATTGTTCACAAACAATACACACAATATAAAACATGTCAACAAGGAGTCGCTTCACTATATGCGCACTTTAAAGCGGGATTTTATATGCATGAAGGAGTGACTGGCAGACGCCTGTGATTGGCAGCGCGAGGCGCCAGCCAATCACAGGCGTCCCCCTCCCTCCGGAGGAGGGAAAGGGTTTGATCACGTGTCCGCTCGCCTCGGGGCGCCGGCGGTTTCACACTAGTTCGGGCGCGGCAGTCAAGGGGGGGGGGGCGTTTGATTCTTTCTGCCGAAGAGCAGGGTGGTGTTGAAGGAGCGGGAGCGAGCCGCGCGTCGTGCGTTCGGCCGAAGAACAGGCAGCGTTTAATGAACGCCGCCAGGAACTCGCTCGAGATAAAGGCTTGTCGTCGACATGCCGACGTCGCCGTGAGGGAGCGCGAAGCCGAGGCGTTGCGACAACGAAGAGCCGCGGATCGCGAGCTTCGCTTGCACCCCTCTTCACAGTGGTGGAAGGGTGGTCAATTTTTGTTTCGCATGCTTTCTTTCAGGCTTGAAAAAAAAAATATTTATGTAGCGCGTGTTGATCAACAGAAAGCAGGATCGGGAACTTTTCAAGATGGTCGACAATTTTCTCTTTGGCACTTTTGCTGCAAATACAGTTGATTAATAATAGCTTAAATATGTAATTAGACGAAATACAGAAATAGTTTTGCTTGCTCCGAGTGACGGCAAACGGCGTTACCTTGGTTCTGTCCAGCTACATGGCACTCGCATATTTCTTTTTTTTTTTAATTTTGGCACCAGTTGCGTGGGACACCCTGTATGCTCCAGCACAGCAAGTTTTCAGTACTGCTTGCCTTTCGACTCGAAACAAGAACCGCAGGTGCCGCTGACAAATGCGAACGTTGCCACTTCGCCATCACGGGTGTGAGCCACAGAAAGCACGACGTCACGAAGTTAAAGAGGATAGAGCCCAATCAGGAAACCGCCTAAACGGCCGAGCCGACGCCACCACAAGCGCGCAGACAGAAGCTGCATAGCGCCCCCCTGAGCGGAGACCATACGGGCCTGGTGATTGCTCCGACGTTGTCTGTTGCAGCATTTCGAGGCGTTCCAAGTTGGATTTCAGAAATCTGAAAGAACCAACCAATGCAGTCGGAGCGTCCTTTTTCGACCACCCGAACAAGACGACTTTCTCTGGAGCGCTCCACAACGACCACCCGAAGATGTCATTAGAGACGCTGTAGCGGAATATGTCGAATCAATTTTTACCACCTTGGTGACTTTTAACCTCCACTTCAATACGCCGCGAGCGTTTTACACTCTGCCCCTATCCGAAATCATCGTTGCGGTCACAAACCAAGCCCTCGACAACTTCTTTAACAGAACATTATTGTCCCTAAGCCACACACACATACACAAAGAGAGAGAAAAAGAAGCAAGAAATGAAATGTAGCCTATATATTGTTTGTTATTCTTGTTCAAGACCGTCCTTCCATAGACAACGTTATAGACTTGGTGACGTACGTCGAGTACCAGAAGTCCTACAAAAGATTATCTGCTGCTCTGTTTCTGGATGTTAAAGGAGCGTACGATAACGTAACGTACGAAGCGATTTTCAACGCGTTAGAGGCAGTAGGACTTGGCGGCAAAGTCTGTTTCTGGATAAGTGGCTATCTACATAAGAGATCCTTTTTCGTACTTACCGAGGATGGCCCGACCTCCCAGCATTACAGTAACCGTGGGCTGTCTCAGGGCGGAGTACTCAACCCAACGCTCTTCAGTCTAACACTCATTGGACTCACCGACATCTTGCCATGCACTGTTAGGCTCTCCATCTATGCCGACGACATTTGTATTTGGACGTCAGGTGTGACGCGACTGCAGCTTCGCGCATGGCTTCAGAAGGCATCCACTTTAACATCATCCTACCTTCGAGAACAAGGACTTCATATATCATACGAAAAGTGTGCAGTGATGGCGTTTACCAGGAAATCAATGTCTCCATACGCGATATCTGTCGACAGACAACTGATCTCGTACAGCACGAGTCACAGATTTGTGGGGTGGTCATTGACAAAAATCTCTCCTGGACAGCTCATGTGAATTATGTGAGAAAACGCCTGACAGGAAATTGCCATATGTTTAAGTTCCTTGCAGGAAAGGCCTGGGAAGTGCCAATACAATCTATATATGCTGCAACTCTACAGGGTCCTCTTTATTGGATTCCTGCGGTACAGCCTACCGGTCATGTCCAACACCTGCAGAACTAACCTGAATATAATCCAAAGCATCCAAGCCCTCAAGATATGCGTTGGTCTACCGCGGAGTGCGTCAAGGACTGAAGTTATTGCAGTAGCTAAAGATTCCACTATTAGAACGCACATTAGCATTGAAACGATGCGCGTGCACATAGGACACTTCGCTCGGACGCCTACCTACCACCTCGTAAGTCTCCCAGTAGATAGGTCCCACACGACATTCAGTGCGACTGTCTTCGCGCACCGTGCCTCTCACAGGTCAGGTTACACACCTGCGGCAAGGCCTTTCATTCCTTCATGGTGTATGTGCGCCATACTCAGGTAAACCTTACAATCCCAGGACTTCAGAAAAAGTCGGACTTGCCATCATCAGCGCTCGAGCAACTAACTTTACTTATCTTGTACGAGAAATACAGCGACTGCACACATGTTTACAATGATGGATCAACTACATCAACCAGTTCCGGTGGCGCTGTAGTTATACCAACAATGAGAATAACCCAGCGGTTCAAGACTTCCCATGTCACTACGTCTACAGCTGCAGAGCTCGCGGCTCTGCGCGACACGCTTCATGTGATAAATGCTCAAAGTGCTAGAAAATGGGCAGTCTTCTGCGATTCAAGGCCGGCCTTGCAATGTGTGCAGTGATTTCTCCGAGATGGAACTCACGATCAGCTCACATGCGAAATCGTGGAACTTGTCCATCACTTAGGAGAAAAAGGCCATGATATATCTTTTCAGTAGATACCAGGTCATTGCGGTATCATAGGAAATGAGGCAGATAAGGCAGCTCGGATGTCAAACCAAGAAGACCGCTGCGTCACAATTCATCTCTCAAGAACCAACGCCGCGAGAAAACTTTGCAATCTACCTCCCTGGATCTCCTTAGCAGAGTGGAATACCACACATACAAGGCGCACAAATCTGCACAGACTAACCCCGTCACTTCAACTCAGACCTCCAGCCGGTCTGCACCGACGTGAAGCGTCTCTTCTGTGTCGGTTATGGCTTGGAGTAGCCTTCACGAATGCCTACTCAGCACTGGGGACGACGACGAAGTGTTTCTATCATAGAACGCTTGTACCTTTGTCTCGCTTTGTTTCTTTCCAAACTTTGGGAGCTGCCGCTCCCGTGTTGTGGCAATGGACGAAGAAGCCCTCGAAGACCTTCCTGGAGCCAAGCCATCACGTGCGGTCGCGTCCAGGAAACGTGGAAATGCGTCAAGTGACACGGACAGCGAGGCAACCGAGTTGTACTCGGACAGCGTCGACTCGTCGGACGACGATTTCACGCTTGTCATGAGCCGGACCACAAAAAGAAGACTACTGCGGAGGTCATCCTCGCCAAGTGTCTCTACCGTGAAGACAACATCACAGCGCTGGCCGCACACTATGCTCTTCATGCCTGTGGACCCAGTGTCAAATCTGCGACTTCTAAACAGGCAAGTCCTCCCTGCGTTTCTTGAGGGAGTCGCGCCAAATGAGATAAAGGACGTGAGAATAAACGCACGGAAGAATGTCCTTGCAGTCGATGTTCTACACCGTAGTGCACTGCAAAGCCTGCGGCACGTAACGGAGACAAAGTACAGGTGCGATCCATGATACCTACTGGCTGCAATGGGACTATCGACGTCATTTATGATGTCGATATTTCTATACCAACCGACGACTTACCAATATTAATAAAGCCAACTACAGAAGGCACTCTTATCACGCACATCACAACACTTGGCAACACCCGTTGCCTGAAGCTGTGGTTTGATGGAGACAGCCTTCCCTCACATGTCAAAGTTGGCCACGTCCGCCACCCAGTGCGCCCATACATACCGAAGCCCCTGCAATGCTACAAATGCTGCAAGATGGGACACGTAAAAGGTGTCTGTAGGAATAACCTCGTGTGCCCACGGTGCGCCGAATCTCATTCAGCAGATGCCTGCCGCGCAACTGTGTTAAAGTGCCCTAACTGCCATGGTACTCATGAGGCCTCATCCAATGATTGCCCGCGGGTGAGGAACGAGCGAGCAGTACTCAAACGTATGGTACGGGACCATTCGACACACAAAGAGGCTGCCGCTACTCTCAGGCGACGACGACATCGGCCCCGAAGAGCAGCACGAAGAGTTACGTCTACTGAAAGATATGCACCATCTTCCGGCAAAGCGGTTACCGTATCAACGCCGACTTCCACAAAAACAGATACTGCGAAAACGAAAACTGCGGCAGCACGCTCACCTCCTGAAGAGTGGCCTACACTTCCAAGAGCACAACCTGCCTCGGAGTCACACCAAAGTGCGCCGCCCACAATGACCTCACGAACCGCGGATGAGACGACGACTGAGGATCGCCAAGTCATAGTGATGCTGAAGTCACTTATGGACGCCATGCGCATTCTACTGAGCAGCATGAAAACCCCGTCGGCACAGAGCGCACTGCAGGTGCTGGACACCTTGAGTCCGGTGCTTGCGGCTCTAGGGTAAAACCATGGCCCGAGCGATGCCGTCGTTTCAAGAGGAAGTCAAGCATGCATCTGTCTTGCAGTGGAACGCCAGAGGGCTTAAGTCACGCATGTCCGATTTTAAACAGTTTGTTTTTACGCACCAGTTCCCCATTATCGTGATTTGCGAGCCCCACCTGTCAGCTCCCATCAGACTGTCCGGGTATGAGTGCTTTATGTCCTCTACCCACGGAGAGTGCAGCAAGGTTGTTGTGTTTATACGCCGTGACTTGACTTATGTACATCACCCAGTGCCTCCTGACGAAGCAAATCAATACGTTTGCTTAACAGTGAAGAAGAAAAAGCTCACGTTTACAATTCTTGGAGCCTATTTATCTCCAACAAGCCGTCTAGATTGTGAGCGCCTACGGGGAATTTTGACATCTACTCCAGAGCCGTGGGTGCTCACTGGTGACTTTAACGCCCACCATTACCTATGGGGAAGCTCTAAAGTTAACTCTAGGGGCAGGACGTTGGTGTCCTTTGCCTCTGAACGGGAATTTTGCTTGTCAAATGATGGTAGCCCTACTTATCTGCGTGGATCAGCGTATGGCAGCTGCTTGGACCTAACCTTCGTGTCACGGTCGCTTTCGAGAAGAGTGCACTGGTTTTCCGATTTAGAAACACGGGGTAGCGACCACATCCCAACCTATTTGAAGATCGAAGGTCTGACTAGTTCCAAGTCTTCCAGAACAGTCCAGTGCACCGATTGGCCTAAATACAAAATAATAATGGAAGACTGTTGTCGCGACGGCACCTCTTATAACCTACAGGGCGCGATAAAGGATGCCATACAAACAACCACGCATCTGCTTTCGAGGAGTTCTTCCCGCACCGATTTCGACATTGAACTATCAAAACTTCGAGCCATTCGCCGTCGTGCGGAGCGAAGATATAGACGCACGAAGTCAAATCATGATTTGAGATTGGCTAGCCGAACACAAAAGAAAATACAGCGTCACATGAACAAGCTGGCTTCGCGACATTGGGCATCCTTTTGCGAGTCCCTGGATCCGCGAAAACCATTGCCGCTTATATGGAGGACTGTTCGTGGCATTCGCACAACCTCTGGTCAGCGCCACCCGTTTAAATCATTGGCACTTTATCTACAATGTAGAGAAATTGACGTCGCTGAATCTTTCTGCAGAAAGATTGCTGGCGAGGCAAATTCCGATGGAACGGGTACGGGAACCCTCGACCACCCACCGTTCTCACGCGATCCCCGCATGGAATTCCCTTTTTCTATGGAAGAACTAGAAGTTGCGCTGGCTTTGTGCAGGCGTTCTTCAGCGCCAGGACCTGACGGCATTACATACCGTGCCCTGTGTAACCTAGGAGACCAAGCTCGGAAGGCACTCTTGCTCCTGTACAACGACTCCTGGCAGACGGGTACGGTTCCGCAAGAGTGGAAGTCAACTCGCCTCATTCCACTTCTCAAAGCTGGCAAGTCGCCTTTGGACATTTCCTCATACCGTCCGATCGCACTTGCCAGCTGTGTCGGAAAAACAATGGAACGAATGGTATTAACACGTCTGGAATGGTACTTAGAGTACTATGAAATCTATCCACAAGCTATGGCCGGATTTAGACGGGGCCGTTCGTCAACAGACAGCGTTGTTGACTTGATAACCTTTGTGCAACACCAAAAGGCCTGTAAGCGTCTATCTGCTGCTCTGTTTCTAGACGTTAAAGGAGCTTATGATAATGTCACCCATGAAGCCATCCTTAGCACGTTAGAAGCCGTCGGACTTGGTGGCAAGATGTATATGTGGGTGTCCAGCTACTTACAGAGGAGATCATTCTACATGCACACAGAAAATGGCCCGACGTCCGAGCATTACGGTAGCCGAGGAGTCCCTCAAGGAGGAGTGCTTAGCCCGACTCTCTTCAATCTCACCCTCAGTGGATTAGTTTACAACCTGCCAAGCACCGTACGACTTTCCATCTATGCGGACGACATCTGCATTTGGGCATCAGGTGTGACACGACTTCAGCTTCGTGCTCGGCTTCAGAAGGCAGCCACAAAGACATCTTGCTACCTTCGTCAACAAGGACTTGAACTTTCATGCGGAAAGTGCGCAATGGTGGCATTCACGAGGAAGCCAATGTCTGGTTACGGCGTATCTATTAACGGACAACTTATACCATACAGCAGAAGTCACAGGTTCTTGGGAGTCGTAATTGACAGAGACCTGTCTTGGACTCCGCACGTCAATTCCGTGAAAAAGCGGCTGACTACTATCTGTCACCTGTTCAGGTTCCTTGCAGGAAAAAGTTGGGGAGCATCTATACACGCTATGTTACAGTTGTACATGGCGTTGTTCGTTGGATTCCTGCGCTACAGCCTGCCTGCAATATCCAACACCTGCAAGACTAACCTGCGTACGATTCAGAGCATTCAAGCCCAAGCCCTTAAGATATGTCTTGGCTTACCACGCAGTGCATCAACGGCTGAAACCATTGCCCTAGCACTGGATTACCCGATCACGACGCACATTGCCGTTGAGACAATGCGTATGCATCTCAGGCATTATGCTAGGACCCCTTCCCACCACTTGGCGAGCCTCACTGCTGCAAGGCCCTGCTCGACATTTAGCGGTATTGTTAGTGCACATCGTGCGTCGTTTACCTCAGGGTACGCACCTGCGGCCACGCCAGCGTTTCCTCCGTGGTGTTTGAGCCGTCCACAAGTTGAGATAATGATTCCAGGACTACAGAAGAAGACAGATCTACCGGCCCCTGATCTAAAACAGCTGAGCTTACTACTTCTGCATGAAAAGTACAGCAACCACGTGCACATCTATACCGACGGATCGACTACGTCGTGCAGTTCTGGTGGTGCCGTGGTTATACCAACGCGAGGAATGACAATGCGGTTCAAGACATCGCATGTCACGACCTCAACGGCGCCAGAACTAACGGCCCTGCGTCGAGCACTGGAATTCGTTGATTCGGAAAGACCCAGAAAATGGGCTGTGTTCTGTGATTCAAAACCGGCATTACAGTGCACGCAGTCAGTTTTCCGACACGGATGTCATGACCAATTGACATACGAAGTCGTGAAACTTCACCATGACGTCCAACAAAAAGGCCACGAAGTCGTTTTTCAGTGGGTACCTGGCCACTGTGGAATCAGTGGCAATGATTCCGCCGATAACGCTGCTCGCACAGCCCATCAAGAAGAGCACAGCGTTCCGATTCCGCTTTCGAGGACTGATGCTGCAAGGCAGCTTCGACACCTGGCACGTAGCCTCACAGTGAGCGAGTGGAACTCGCAAAACTTACGACTGACACGACTAGATCGACTAAACCCCTCCCTGCAGCTCCGACCTCCACCCGGACTTCCTCGACGTGAAGCTACGCTTCTCTGTCGCTTTTGGTTAGGAGTGGCCTTCACAAAGGCATACTCTACATTAATTCGAGTGACTGACAGTGCAGCATGCGAGGTCTGTGGCACCGAAGAAAACATCGACCACCTGCTGTGCCACTGTCCAAGATATGCCCTAGAGAGACAAGAGCTTGCGAAAGCTTTCCAAAAACTGGACAATCGGCCGCTTTCTGTGCGGGTGCTGCTGGAACACCGCCCCCATCGCCCGTCGGCCCATAAAGCGGTGAAGGCACTTTTGTGTTTCTTAAGGACGATGGGTTTGTGCGACCACCTGTGACTATTAAGGCAATTTTTGTAAAACCACACGCGTCAGCGAACTTGCCGTAATTTCTTTCTTTCCTTCCCTCCTCTCTCTCCCTGTGATCTTTGCTTTCCCCTTTCCCATTCCCCCGGTGTAGGGTAGCCAACCGGACGTTATTCTGGTTAACCTCCCTGCCTTCTTCTTTTCTCATTCCTCCTATTCCTTCCCTACTCAGCACTGATTGGAATGGCTGATAGTCCTGCATGTGATGTTTGCGGATGCGAGGAGAACATTGACCACTTATTGTGCCATTCTCCTCAATTTCAAGCCCAAAGACAATCTTTGTCCAACTCATTGAGAAAATTAGATGATCGTCCTCTCAGTGAACAGACAATATTAGAGCACCGTCCCGACCGATCATCGGCTCAGGAGGCAGCGAAGGCACTTTTGTGCTTTCTCAGACCTTCTGGATTGCGAGAGCGGCTTCAACTCAAGTGCTGTCCGTACACGTATCTACACCTTCTCTATCCCTTCTCTCTCTCTTCCCCTTCTCCCTTCCCCCAGCGTACCGTAGCCAACCAGACTATTGACTGGTTAACATCCCTGCCTTCCCATATTCCTCTCTCTCTCTCTCTCTTTCTCTTGTTCAAGACGTGGTTTTCTCGATTACATGAAACCCGTATGGGGAGTGCGAATGCTGCGCACGTGCCCCGCATGCATTGTCTATGCATTTTTTCAACAGCTTCGGTCTGCCCCTAACGTGAACTAAACAGGCCCACGTGCACTGTCTCAAATTCCCCTGTCTATCCTCTATAGTTCAATAGTATGCAACGCATTGTACCTATTTATCATATAGCGCTAGTGCTAAGCGCATACACAAAAGTACGCACGCAAATGACACCGAGCGAACGCGCTCCGGCAGTCCTTTTTTTGCACGGCGCGCGTCGAGAAACGCGCAACGTATGAATGCGAAATGAATGGTGCTCGTTTTTTTCTTTTACTTTTTGGGGGGAGGGGAGGGGTAAGGGGAGAGAAGGTTTCTACGCTCGCCGCCCATGTGTTTGGCAATTCTTTTGCGCGGGCTCGGGGTGGTTTCCGCGCTCAAAAGTGCGCATCCCTGACTCGCCTCTCCGGGAGAACGCGGCGCGGGTGCATGTGCATGTATACGCCAAGTGCGACAAAACATGCCATTCTCGCAGAGCGATTCACAAAGTACGCGGCGCGAGGGAGTAGACGATGTGCACTAAGACGCCGAAAAAAAAAACAGCAACAACGGCATTACTCTCCATCCTCCGCGTAGCGATGGAACTTCGCTATATAAGCACGCGTATTCCCGCGGAAAGGCACAGACAACGCACATTTACGAGTGCCACTCTTAAGTATGCGGTGCATCACATATCTCCTAAATGCACGCGCCGTGTCCTGCTGTCGCCCATACAGGAGTCCATCACGGGAGTGTGTGTTTCATTTCGTTCTGCATATTTGCTTGAGTCACGGTGTGCGGCAAAACATCTTATCGGTCAACAAAGAGGGAAAAAAATGTATGGAAAAATACATAAAAAAGAGCACATTGAAAAGATGCCACGTACGTGCGGCGTATTTTTTTTTTCGTTTTGATACTTTTTTGTTTTATACAAACGCTGCTCCATGAGCGCTGACTCAGTCGCAGAACGGCGTTCGGAGAATTCGTATTAAGTTCACCGCTCACAGGGCTGCGCCGCATCGAGCAAAAAAGTATAGCCATTATCAACGTCTCCTTACGCAGTTGTGAAAAGGGCGCAGTTCAGACCCCCGAGGCTCGTAAAATGTCCGAGACCGGACGGGTTGGCTCGCTGACGCCTCAATCCTAATACAGTCACTTTGGGAACTCGGCGCTCATGTCTGGGAGGCACATATATACCGGACGCCGTAATTCCGAAACCGAGACGATCCCTATAAGTAGGGCCATCTTTGGTTTCTCGATTATGCTAGGAATATCTATTGATAACGCATAGCGAGAAAGGCGCACTACACTGCACTTGTCCGCTCCGAAAAGAAGAATGAATTGCAAGCGCGCCTGGAAACATTAATTATCAATTTGCTTCCCGACACTGCTGAGACTTCAATCTAGTTCAGCTCACTGACTTTTCTTTACGTATATAAATATACATAAATAGCATAGAAAGGCGAAACGAAGAATGAAGACCATGCACAGTTTTCTTTCTTTCCGTTTCGTCGTCGTCTCTTGAGCTGTCGTCAATCGTGTCGAGAACAATGGAAAGCGCTGATTTTAACCCGTGAACGCTACCCAAGTTCTTCCTGCAATTTTTAGGTGGGCGTTAGTGAACTTGCACTGTACTGTATCAAATTATTTGCTCTTGCTGGAGTGAAATACACGGCTCATAACCTAGCAAATGCAGATTCGCTCTCAAAGCTATACGTAATTTTATCGTGGACGGTTATACGGAGGGATACCTTGAGGAAAGTAATTCGCAATATAGAAAAATGAATGCAATGGATGCCTTTTTATTATTATGCTTTTACGAAATTACAAAATGTCTGTTCAAGTTTGTATTGTTCTTGTACTCTTTTATATTTTCCATCTTTCTCGCTGTTTCTCTTCGTGATTCAGAGACTTGTTTTGAGTATGTTTTGTCACTTTGTTACCCTTTCTTTTTATTCCATGGCTTGATTTTTTTCCGCCGAGGTTCTGGGACAGCCGGCTCTCTTAATGGCCTAACTTCCAAACTTATCTTGTAGTCAAACTTCCCATTTCTCTCATCTAATGAACAAGTAGCAGGAAGTGGAAATACGAAATAACTTGCCTACTCAATTATATTGCGAATTTACAGCCAACAAGAGAAAAAAAATTCACGACATGTGCACTATGAAACAAACAAACAAACAAACGCAAAAAATTAAGAGCAGCTGAAAAGCGTTAATGCAGACGCAGTGTTTTTCAAATTGCTTCTGCCATCAAAATTTACCAGCCAGCCTTCCACAAAGGCAGCACTACTCTATCGGGCTGGTAACGCATAGCGCTTCTTAATGAATGTGACAGTGAATATAATACGTACGCGCAAAGCAATGAGGCACTCGAACGCAAACGTAGAAGAAAAGTAGCAGGAGTGTAAGGCGCCACCTTAGAACGTGTGCTTTTAAATAGTCCAACAAGAACGGGCATGTATATGTACACATACATATACTCTATAGTACAGCCCGAAAAAAACGACAGAGCAACGATTTCAGGGAAGAACTCTCTTCGGTGTTCCTGGAACAAGAATTGCAGCCAATATAAATTTTTCTCGTGCTTAAACGAAATACGCCTCGCTGATATATGACCTTAAAACTACCGGATTTGAAGTTCATCTCAGTTACTTTTTTCCACTGAAAGCGCCACATGTTTCTTTTGAGTTATTGCGCTTAGCTGTCTTATCCGAGGGTTTTACGTCCCTTTTCTTGTGCGTTTTTCTGCAGTTGAGACCCAGTTTTGCTCGCAGTAAGGGGGTGATAGATATTTCCCAAAGAACTCTCTAGACGTCCTGTGAAAGTAGCCGATCCTCTTTTAGAAAAAACAACAGAAAGAACAGCTAAATAAAGTCACCCATAGCATCATGACTCAGTCCGTTTACTTGGACACTATACAGACCCCAGAGAAAGCTGAGAGCTTTTATCTGCATGGTCCATTTTTTTATTTCTTTTTTTATTTTTATTTTTTTATACATCATCACCAGGGGCAGTGGCTAGACTAACGAGGACGTTTCTTGAAAAAATTCTGAACTAGCGAATGAATCCTGCAAAGGTAAACTTGGTTGGAATGTCGCTTTCCTGTCGCCAGAGCTCAGTCCATCTTGGCTGCTATGCGATCCCTGTCCTGAAAGATATAGCTGTTTTTCTTTTTCCATAAATATAAAACCACAATTCTCTCGAAAAGTGTTGCACTGCCACCGCTCTCTCGCTCTTAATCCGCACCATAAGTTGGCTTAACTGAAACATGGCTTTATTTCACAATTTTTGATAACAACGTTCCAGTTACTGACTAACTCGTTTTGGCTGGACAAGAAACTTTGCAGAGGAGCTGCGTCTTCGCAGCAAAATTTTTCTTGTACCTAAACTGCTCACTAGCTTTCTAGTATCTGTGTTTTTGTCATTGCCCATCCCATGATTCTGGGTGTTTCGTATCACCGAGATGTTAAGCACACGTGCAATGAATTTCATCTAGTGAAAGCAATCAGCTTAATCGCGTTATAAGCAACATGACCGATTCTTATTGCACTTGTAAGCTGACAATACCTGGCGATATTAATTTTCCTGACAGTAACTGGTTAACACAGTCTGTCACTTCCAGTCACACTGAGGCACATGCCACTTCTGCGGTCATGAATTTTCGCTTACGCAGCTGATCATAGTCGTCCCACATGGTTATTCACTACTAACTAATGTTCTGGTTTTGATTTTGACAAATTTAATCATGGTGACGCATGCTAAGAAACACTCCATTTATACTGATTTTCTCGTCACGCTGTTATTTCTGGCCGCGCTCTTCTTTCGTGGACAAACATGCAAGAAAGTAACTGTAGACAGCACGTAAGGTTATAAAACCTTACGTGCTGAAAAGCTAACTTTAAAGGAATAAACTCTTAATCGGCTATATTTATGGAGAAGTTTCTCAGTCAGTTACCGATCCCGTTCATTTGGAGATAACTGTTCATTGTTAAAAACAATGCCTACTAATTTAGCTGCCGAAATATTTCTTGCTACTCAGATAAAATACAGCTACAGAGTGTCCTGGTAAAACCAACGCATTCATGGACTTAATAATAAGAAGGCGTGAATGTAACAGCGCATCAGTTAAGAAAGAATTAACAGGTTCCTGGAACCGACACAAACGATGCAACACAGCTTGCCAATCTATTCGAAACTCCGAGCGCGGGCATCTTCTAGACTGTCCACAATCCTCGTTGTTTACGGCGCACGGTCAATGCTATATAGTAATCGTTCAATCCTACATACTATCCATGCTTGTGGTGTTCTTGTAGTTGTATAACCTATTTTTTACAGCGAAGCTGTATATGGCTAACCGACTCGTCCATCTGCCCGCCTGTCGCCTCCATGCCGAAAACTCCTCCGGTGCAACCTCGTGCGAATGCGCGAAAAAAAAAGAAGAGAAAGAGAGGCCCGCGATTGACAGCGCTGGTAGTGACGCCATTGCTCTCCGTCGCAGCCGAGCGCGCGCGCGCAGCAGTTTCTCGCCGGCTCCGAAATGGCTAGGCCACGTGACATACGTACTCCTGAGGAGCAGGCAGCTTTCGATCAGCAACGCCGCGAGCAGAACCGGGAACGAGCTCGTCTACGCCGTCCCGATGCTGCAGCCCGGGCACAAGAACAGGCTCGTGCAGCCGAGCGCAAGCAGCAACTGCGTACCGAGGATCCGGCAGCGTACCAAGCCGTCGTTTAATGAACCGTTGGTATTAACCCAGTGATAAACACCAGGACCGCACGTTTCAGCTTCGCTGGTTAACCATCTGTACGGAGTGCATGGATGGTGATATTTCAATGTCATTACCATTCTTAAGATCACCCACTTTTTGGTCGGTGTGTCCGTGACTGTCTAACCGTTTGCCTATGAAGAAAAGGAAATGAAATGGACGAAAAGATAACTTGTTGCCGGTGGAAGCCGAACCCCCAACCTCCGCATTACGTGCGCTTTGCACCACCAATTGTGCTATGGCCACGGTTATCAATTTGTCCACTAACTTGGGCACTTATGTTTACTAGATCTTGCCCTATAAGTGTTAGCCAGCGCCACTCAAAGCAAAGGTTGGCGGATGTGGAACATGCTTTTTTTTTCCGAAGGCGTCACGTAACACGTGATCTTTGGAGAGCAGGCACGTGGCTAATAAACCCTCACATGCTATCTAATGACATCAAAGCTGCCAGATTCGAGACCCTCGCAATGTAAAAACGAGCACAATTGGTACTACCATGCGTGCGTAATGCGGAGGTTGGGAGTTCGGTTCCCCCCGGCAACAAGTTATCTTTTCTTCCACTTTCATTTTCCTTTTCTACAATATTTTCTACATTGCAATTTAAAGCATTATCTTTTGGCTCTATGTGATCATGATCAAGAAAATCGAGCCCCTCAGTTCCCCTTCCTCTCTGTCAAGACTATATATATATATATATATATATATATATATATATATATATATATATATATATATATATATATATATATATATATATATATATATATATTGGTATATTGGCGGGGAGTAGTTATGGAGTCCCTTGCGCCTCCCTTGCGTAGTATGAGGGATCACGCGGCGCGCTCCTCATAGGTTTCGCTTACGGCATTCAATAAAAACACCACACGGCAGCCCTCCTGGAGATTTATGTAGGTACTCTCAAAACGAGGGAAGTTTTTGACTGCCGATATAATAATCTTGGGCAAACTGAAAGCACGGAATCGTTTACAGACTCTTTACCGAATACGTACTGTGAACGCCACTGCGCGCGGCCGCTGCGACGAGTCTCCCGAACCGGCTTCTTGCGTGAAAGGTAGCCAAACGCTGAGAGTAAACTATGTGAAATATGTTCTTATAGTGGGCTCTCTGTATAACCAAATGGGGCATAACAGAATGGAGCCTCAATCCAGCGATCGCACGGGTTCGCAGCGACCGACTGCGCGTCTGCATGCATGCCCACGCACAATGTTTTGCTTTCGCTGTGAGCGCGTTTTCGCACCGTGCCGTGAGCTTTAGGCCGCACCATATGAGCATTTGACACTACACTAGCAACCATTGTTGCGTGGACCCTATCAGAACTGTTAAAAAATAATTCCGTTATACAGACGTCGACACCTAGCTACGGCGACTGTGATGTGCCATCGCGACGATAGAATATTTTTTTTTTGTCTTCTAAATTCTTGGACATTTCAATATTACTTCTCAAGTTGCGTCGCACTGTGTGTTTATGGGTTTTCTCAGGGAGCGATTTCTCTCTGCTGGTTTTTCGTAATCCAGTGCACTAATACCGAACACAAACATGACCATATGCCGTGCCTTTTTTTAATGTGCGTCTTACCGCTCCCTATCCGTTCCAGTGAACTTGCCAGTATCTAGCATCAACCAGTTCATAGAGCAAACCGTCATGACATTACCCGGGCAGCGGGCGCGGGGCAGCGTCTCAGTGCGCGTTTTCTGCTACTCACCGAACATCGCGCAGTCCCGGCGCCGTAGCAGAAATCTTCCTCGCGCATATGCTTGCTGGATACCCGAGTTGTAGCCGATGGCTGTCTGCCGGTTCTAAGTTTCGCCAGCCAAGCTTCACGCAGCTCCTTGCCCGGCCGCTACGAGCGAATAAGACTGAGACCGGGCTCTGTTGCATACGTCCGACACTGCGGCACCGAGCAGTAGCCTACCATGCTGCACGCCTCCAAAGGCAGCCACTATCTATTATAGTACTTGCAAATGTTGTCAAGCAGACACCCAAGGCGGTAAAGCCTCATCACGTAATCAGAACCGCAGCGCAGGTGGGACTTTAAACTTTCGTTTTCAGCTCGCTTCGGCGCTTCCGAAGCAGCCGACGCGGCCGCTGTGTCCACGTGATCCCTCATGCCACGTCACGCCGACGGTGGCGCTGGCTTTTCCAGTAATAGAGCTCGCCCCCAATATTATATATATATATATATATATATATATATATATATATATATATATATATATATATATATATATATATATATATATATATATACACACACACACGCACATGTCATATCATAAGAAGCCAACAAACACTGACACCAAGGACAACATATAGGGATAAATTAATGAAAATTAAAGTGGATGAAAAAAACAACTTGCCGCAGGTGAGAACCAAACCCACAACCTTCGCATTTCGCGTGCGATGCTCTACCACTTGAGCTACCGCTGCGCCGTTTTCCCATCCACTTTCTTTGGTATTTATGTGTCCTACTAGAACCCTGGGAGTGTTAGCCAGCGCCACCACTCACAGACCTTGGCAGCCTAACACTCCAAGGGTTCTACTAGGACTCACTAGTGGTCTCCATCTAACTCCACCTAACTCACCCAGGGTGGTCTCCATTGCTCAAGTTGCACATTTGGTGTGTTAATATTGCGCATGGACTTCTCCGACAAGGACATGCGCCGAGCCCTTCGTGCCCGACGTGCAGACACTACACAGCGGATCGCATGTGCACTTGCTGTTAGCGACAACTGTGGAAAGTTGGGTATTCTATGTGCTACTGAGCAAGTTCCAGCAATCTAATCTTGCTCGAACGGCACTTAATGACTTTTTGTTTCCAGAAGATCGTGACCACGGAGCTAGACTGTCGTCTTTAATGCTCGTACGCTGTGTGTGATGTGACGTGTTGTGGTATGCCTTCCTGTTCTCTTTCCCTTTATATCTCGCTTCTTAAAGGGCGTGGGCGGGATGCCACTTTAAGGAGACAATTGCTAGCCCGCTTCTCTATCTCTCTCTGTGGTTTTATATATGTGGACATGAATAATAATAATAATAATAATAATAATAATAATAATAATAATAATAATAATAATAATAATAATAATAATAATAATAATAATAATAATAATATCCCGCATTGTTTGTGGATGGCATACAGCGCACGAATGTTCCATAATTTACTTCACAATAACTTTTTGTTTTTAGCATAGTGGCGAAGAGAGCCTAGCGAGCTTCCTACTCTAGACACATATCTTGCCCCGTAAATTCAAGGTTGCTGTCGAAGCTTTGGCCTCGTGAAATTGTTCTCTCGTGAAATAACGAAAACAGTCAATTTAGCCGTTGCGTACAGCCGTATCTCCTTTCTTTATATATGTCCAGATCAACTGGTTGACTGTGAGCAGACATTCCTACATAAAAATTTAACACTATTTTGTTATTTTGTCCTGGAAATGAAAATGTAGCATAGCGAAAACACTGAGCCAAAATGAAAGGAAGTTGTGAGAAGAGACGAGTGTCTTTGAGGCGATATTTCTCGCTTCACTTGACCTCATTCATTTAAAGTCCCGGGCAGGTCGGGACTGCCCGGGGCGCGCATGGCATTCGTTTTCGAAAGGGACCAAAAAGCTACGCCCGCCGGCCCTAAAGGCGTCCGAAGCATGTTCGTATTTCACGTTCCAGGCGGGCCGCGGACGCCCAAAACCTGCCGTAATGTCCTGGCTCCACCTTCTAGCTGCAGGCGAAGAAAGAACGGCTACGCATGCAGCCGTATTAAATTGAACGCCAGGAGATTTCTGGTAGGTTTCCTGTGGCATCTCGAGCGCTCGCTCTTCGTGTGTTTATTCGGCAGTTTAGTCGCGTCGTCCACACCGCACTCGTCAACAATCGCATACATTTCCACCTGCTTATCCAGGTAAATTAGTTCAACCAGTACTGTCGTCTCCGCTGAAATATTCTGTCTTCTACGGCAATCCGACGGTTACAATGGTGAAGCCTCCGCTGAACGTTGAGAGCTCCACTCGCACCACCTCCACAATTGAAAGAGCTTGTGGCACTCAGGTGGATATAGCTCGATACCAATTTCTGCATACAACGGTATACCCGGTGCCGGTCTTTTCTTGAAAGCCTTGTTTGTTGATCGTCTACTTCGTACTGCATGTGTCAAGTGCTAGCAGTTGTCTGACGCCAAAACGTCGGCAGCAACTGCGTCGCGTGCGCCGAAATATCCCTCCATCGCATCGCACGATACAATTAGCAGACGACATATTGGGCGAAGCCAGGTGAGTGCCCCACTTGCACGCCCGTCGGACTACCCGGTACTGAGCGGCACTTCTGACCTACGCAGTTACGACGTGATGGCGACTTAGTTTGCTGTCAGTGAGGAATCAGAGTGCCAGCAGCTGACTTATACATCGAAGGAGTCCACACTGCGTCTACTGTCTTTGTCGTCTTCTGGCGTGACCCATATGGCATCCGCAACAAGATCACTCCCACCAGCCACACTTCGAGACAGACATAAGGATAAATTATCTGCGCAGTCTTGTTAAATTATCCCAGCGATACTCTGATTTCTTTCTTTTTATTTTCTTACGCTACGTCACCCACATGCCCCTTCACTCGTGACGCCCACATAACACCGAAAGTACCCGACGCGCTAACCTACGCTTTTGGCGCTTTCTCTTGTGGTTGCCCGTCATATCACTTTTTGAATCATTCTACACTTCTTGGATCAGAGGCAACTTTTTTCGTGCCTTTCAGCACCACCGGCGGCAGCGGAGAACTGATTTCTCCTAGAAAAAAATTCACCGGCGATTACGATAGACTCTAATGCTAAATTTGAGCGCAGCTCTATACGCGTTTTCATTTTGTGGTTTATTGGCTGGCGCTGACAAACTGTCTCATGCGGCAAGTTGCAAATGGAGAGAAATGTGGCACGACTGGCTCACTAATCGGGAAATCGGGAGACGCAGCGCGTGGATGACGCGTGGGCGCGATTCAAGCAGCAGCCGCAGCAGACGCTGAGACGCCAAGGTACGCCGACGCTAAACACAGGAACAGGCGCTTATGAGCTGCGCTCTGAAATTAAGGCTGAACGCATCTCATGATGATTGTCTAAGTTAATGCGACAGAATTGACACACACACACACACACACACACACACACACACACACACACACACACACACACACACGCACGCACGCACGCACGCACGCACGCACGCACACACACACACACACACACACGCACACACACGCACGCACGCACGCACACACAACACACACATATTTATTCATGTTAGAGCAATATATGCCCAATGAAGCGGAAAGTCTGGCGTCTTGCATTAGCATCCAATGGTGCCAAAGCCCACGTGACCAAGTAATGACGTCACGTTCCCGGCACTGGACCTGGGGCCCTATAACGTAAAACTATTTCAATATGTTTCTATTCCAATCTCCTGACGTCAAATTTGCGTAACCACCAACGCAAGCACCGGGCGGTCACCCGCAGGGTTGTCTGAAGAGACCTATCAAACGCTCTCCTCGTTCATAGGAGGTCACTTTTGTTTGCTTGAAAAACGAATAACATTGCCTACACTGAGCGGCTTGTCGTATCTAATTGGCTGAGAAGAGGCGAGGAGAACGCTCAAGTGGAGAGGGATTCACCGGACCGAGCCAGTGCACTGAAAGTCGATAACCGGATGAAGAAGGTGGTGCCGGCGTCAACGATTGGTCGGCTTGCCCTTACTTAGCTTGCGGTGGCTGGTCGAAAATCGCGGCGGCATGCAACGGAAGCTCAAGAATGACGCTAAAACGGACCCTCAGCAAAGAAGAGTTGGCAGAATGAGGGGGTAAACGTGCCGAAAGTGCTCGAAAACGTTACACGGCAACGCAAGAAGTTTTATTATACGCAAATACACCCATGCTCTCCGGCAGGTGCGAGTAGCCAGCGTCTGAGCGATCGGCGGCAGCCATCTTTTATTCCTTTCGGAACGGGGCAGCCTGCGGCTATTCCGAAGAAAATTCAGTTTTGTTCGGCATATTAATGCATCTTTATCGCGTACACGTCACTTTGACGCGGTGAGTTCTTGCGGTTTTGTGACTTCGCGTGACAGGCAGGTGAAGTGGGTGCAGCCCGAAAACTTTTTACCAATAGCCGAGGGCTAATGGCAAAAAGGGGTCGAATCAGCAATAACTGTTTTTCTTTTTTCTGTCAAATCATGCAAAATCAGTGTGTACACATCATATCAGATGAGGAGGTATCGCGGTTTTCGTGACAGACAGGTGAAGTGGGGGTGGTCAAAAAACGTTTTTGACCAACCGTGGAGAGCTGATAGCAGAATTGGAATAGAAAAGTTTGGAATAATTTTACGTTATAGCACCCCTGCAGCGGCTCGCACAGCGAAATCCCACAGTGAACAGCCACGGCGCCCAACGGACGCCGCGACCCACACTCAAAAAATTGATTTTGCCCAATTCGAAAACTGAGTTGACTCACCTTCAAAACCAACCTGGCCTACTCCGAAAATTGACTTGGCCCACCCCCAAAACTTGGGTGGCCCACGCCAAAAATTGACTTCGCCCAATTCGAAACTGGAGTTGAATCACGTTGAAAGCCGATTTTCAGAAGAGGGTTATAGCACCGAAAAAACAACACACAGCAAGCGAGATGGGACAGGCGCAACCTGACCCTCTCCCAAAATTTACTTGGCGCGCCCCCAAAATTTTGGCGGCCCACCCTCAGAATTGACTTTGCCCAATTCAAACACATGACCAAGTGAAATGTATCTCGAGGGAAATTAATAGTACTTTTGCATTGAATGCACGTAAGGAGACGTAAGAAGACGTAAACGTAAACTATCGTTTGTCGTGCCCATGACGACAATAAGGGGACTGGGAATTATAAAATATGATACATATTTCAATGCTTTCAAATTTTGTATACCTCTAGCAAAGACAAGATCCTTGACACCTCCTGTCCAGCCAGGATCCGGTGTTGCCTGGCTGCCCCAGTTTTGGCGGCACAGCGAAGACGTTCTGTCTCAGCACGCAATCGCTTCCTATCTTCAACCTCTTCTGCTGGCACAGGTCTCTTCTTATGACCCATTATAACTGCTGCGACGCGTGTTGTCTGGTTTTATTTGTAGCTGTAAAGGCGAAGGCCTTCCTATTCGAAGAAGCCAAAGTTACTTGCGATCAGCGCTCACTCCTCCTCTCATATTCTTCGTGTTGCTTTCCTTCCTAATTCTGTACGGTCAGACTTCCAAACCGACTATCGTATGCATATTTAATAATGCGAAGCATTCTTTGCCCCATTCCAGACACTTTGCGGGAGCTGGTGGGCCTTTCTGGTCTAGCCAGGCTTCAGACTTCTGCAAATGATTCCGACTGTAGAATCGAACCACTGCTTTCTAGCAGAGCAGCCCAATGCTCTAATCACTAGGCCACGATCGCCCGCATACTCTCGTGCAAAACGGCGCTTTTAATGATGGTCGCGTCCATCAGATAGCTATAGTCCTGTGCGCGCGTGCGCTGCGGTTTCCATAGCGATGGACACGTGCTTCTCATCGCAAACAAACAATTTACATATGAAAGCAACAGCATGTGAGCGCTCGCATAGTTTCCCCCTTGGTTCCGAGGCAAGAAGTTAGTGGTGCTGCAAAGGAGGCGCTGAATAACAAGCAGGCCGAGCAAGTGAGACGTAGATGTTCTGCGACGCAGGAAGCTCACCGAGAGCGACAAGTAGTTCAATTGATCCTGTCTTTGCCCGTGGAATTGACAATTTTAATGCCGAACGCTACGTATCATACTTCTCCACGCACTCACCTTTGCTCAGCAATCTGCCTGGGCCTTTGACACAAACAAATGAACAAGAAGTACAGCTTGATACTACACAAAATCAATATCAATGCAACATGCAAGATTCAGCGACAATGACATTTCATGCCAGAAGGACAGGCACCATAAACGTTGTGTTGCCAAGAAGAACGTTTGCCACCCGCCGCGGTTGCTCAGTGGCTATGGTGTTTGGCTGCTGAGCACGAGGTCACGGGATTGAATCCCGGCCACGGCGGCGGCATCTAGATGGGGGCAAAATGGGAAAACACCCGTGTACTTAGATTTAGGTACACGTTAAAGAACCCGACGTGGTGAAAATTTCCGGAATCCTCCATTACGGCGTGCCTCATAATCAGAATGTAGTTTTGGCACGTATAACCCCATAATTTAATTTTTAATTTAAGAAAGTTTGCCCCTTGTCCGCCACCAGAAGAAAAGATGAAATACTGAAGTGTTCCGCAGATATATCGCGCGTATATTTCATACCGTGCGCGTAATTGCGATGTATGTACTGAAGATGTGATATATTGCGGTCCTTTAAGAATAAATCTGTCAAGCAAGTGTGTGATGGTGTGCTGTGGCGTATCTTTACCGACGAACTCTACCAATGTAGCATAGCAATCATAATATAGTACAGCGATGTGGTAGCCAGGTATACTAAAGCAACGTAGTGAAGCAAAGAAGTATAGCGTTGTAGTGTGCCCTTACTTCAGCATCGACCACTACTTCGCATTAACCCGGGCCCAACAGGAATTGGACCTGAAGATGTTTTTTTTTCATTATTTCAAGTGGTAACTCGTCACATCTATTATTACAAGCTAGCCATAAACGGCCAGACACACCCAAACCTCAAAATGGGGAGAAGCGCCAAAGAAAGCCATCGCTTTAAAGAATTCAGGACACGAAGCAGGCCAGTCGGTGTCATATTATTTAAAATTCAAAGTAGTTCATGCAGTGTGGATGGCAGCTTGTGTTATTTGCTTTTTTAAAATATTTGTTTCTTATATATTTCTATACTTTAAAGAAGACACGTGACTGTGTATGTGCGCATCATGTCCTTCGGTAGGAGAATTCTTTAGATGACCAAGCTACGAAGGTGTTCATCTCGAACTTCTCTAGGATAAACTTTAGCCGAAAAATAAGCTCGACGTACATCACATTGTTACATCTGCTGCCAGGTCTGGAAGGCAGCGCGTGTTGCCATGGACTTCTATTTTTACTTTGCTTTTGGAGCCTCATAGCGCGTTACAATGATTTCCGCATTTCGAAAAAGACGAAGAAGTGTCTTTTTGACAGAACACTTATTTCTGTGCTCTGTGAATTTTTGGTGAAATCTTCGTCTTTCGCGGTGCCTCGCCTCCCCGTCTTGCGGCCATGGACGTGGAGCATGCCAGAGGCCCGCCTGGGCAGAAGTCATCACGGCCGTCAACCGCAAGGAAGCGAGTTGGCTCCCCCAGCGACACCGAGGACACCGAGCTGTTGTACTCTATGTCGGAAGACGACTCATCAACGACGGCTTCATACCGTACGGAGTAAGAGGGCGAAGAGAAAGATCGCCAACACAGCGCTGTCAACTCCTGCGAGTACAACGACTATGAGGTCAAGGCCTGCGCGCTCGCCACACGTCATCGTCGTTATGCCGGAAGAACTGTCAAGAAACCTACGGTTGCTGAACAGGCAAGCCCTATCCATTTTTCTGGAATGTGCGGTGCCGGATCAAATTAAAGACATCAGAATAAATCCCCGCAAGAATATACTCGCTATAGACGTGTACAACGCGAGTGCGCTTGGAAAACTTCAAGAAATCACGGAGCTAGGCGGAATCAAAATGTGCCCCTTGATCCCGATCGACGAGACATCCATAGCCGGTGAAATTTACGACATTGACATTGCCATTCCCAATGATGATTTACCTAGCCTCATCAAGCCGGCAAACGAGGGCACGATCATTACGCAAGTGCACCACCTTGTGAATACGCGCTGCGTAAAAGTAATTTTCAAGGAGGATTGTATACCAACCCACGTTAAAGTCGGACATTTTCGACATCCGGTTCGACCATTAATCCAGAAACCGCTTCAATGCCATCAGTGCTTCAGGCTAGGACACGTCAAGGGCGTGTGTCCCAACTATCTACTGTGTCTGTCCTCTTTGCGCTGAGCCTCATGCAGAAGAGACCTGCGGTGCCACAGTTCTGAAGTGCGCCAACTGTAGCGGCCCTCACGCAGCCTCATCGAAAGACTGTCCCCGCATCAAGAGGGAGCGCGCGGTTCTGAAGCAAACGGCCATAGGCAATTCATCCCACAGGGAGGCAGCCGAAGTAGTCCGGCGTCGGCGTCGACGTCGGCACCATTGCACGTCTTCAAAGAAGGCGCATGCGCGAATAAATAGTACCCACTCCACTACGGTACCACTTAGTCGCGCCGCGAAAGAGCCCACCACTACCACGAGAGAATCAGATAAGACTCTTTCTTTACAGGAATGGCCTACGCTACCAAGCCGCTACCTTCCAGAGGAACTTCAGAAGGTCGCGGCCCCACCGGAGCCTTCTCCGGCCATGGATGATTCACCTAAAACAGATCGTCAAGTCATCTCGGTGCTACGCTCCCTCATGGAGGCCATCCGAGAGATTTTCGGGGAGATGGGGACATCGTCGGCCCGAAGCGCACTTAAAGTGCTGGACGCCTTAAGCCCAGTGCTTGAATCCCTCAACTAGAAAGATGGCTACCCATACCCAATCCTTCCGAAAAGAAGTCAAGGCAGCGTCCGTCATCCAGTGGAACGTCAGAGAGCTAAAATCACGAATTTCAGATTTTCGTCAGTTTGTGTACACCAATGTGTTTCCACTCATCGTCATTTGTGAGCCCAACTTGTCGAAACCAATCAGACTGTCAGGGTACAAATTTGTCATGTCATCAACAAATGGTGCATGCAGCAAAATCATCGTTTTTATTCATCGTGAACTCACCTACGTTTTGCAACCAATTGCGCCCCACGACGACAATCAATACGTATGCATCACACTTAAAAAGAACAAACTCTTGTTTACTCTCATAGGCGTATATATATCGCCTTCCAGCAATTTGGATACTAAAAGGTTAGAGGATATCTTGAGTGTTTGTCCTGCCCCATGGGTAATCGTAGGTGATTTCAATGCACACCATCCAGCATGGGGAAGCACAAGGACAAATGCAAGAGGACGAAGATTTTCAAGCATGGCCTATAACTATGGCCTTACTCTCCTGAACGATGGTAGCCCCACCTTTCTTCGAGGCATGACATACGGCAGCTGCCTCGACCTTGCTTTCGTCTCCAACTCTCTCGCCAGATTTGTGAAGTGGTTTCCAGACATTGAGACACATGGGAGTGACCACATTCCCACCTATCTGAACATCAAAAGCTTGTCGTCTAGATCAGGCCCACGGAATACCATTCGGACGATTCAATGGGCCAACTTCAAATCTGATATGGAAGATGCCTGCCGCGAGGGCCTACCCTCTGGGTTAGAGCAAACAATTAAAAATACGATGCAAAACGCCACTCGCATGCTGACGATCTCTGACACGCGAAACGACTTCGACATAGAATTAGAGCGACTTCGAGCACTTCGTCGCCGGGCGGAACGTCGATATCGGAGTACAAATTCAATCCATGACCTTAGGGCATCCAGGAGGATACAAAAGAAGATTCAGCGTCGAATGGATAGATTAGCGTCGGAACGTTGGGCAACGTTTTGCCAGGCACTCGACCCCCGCAAGTCACTGTCTCACATTTGGAAAACAAGGTCTGCGTTGCCTTCCGGAACAGCGTTTTCCATTCAAGGCACTCGCGCTTTTCCAAGGGCGGCAAGACATCGATGTCGCAGAAGACTTTTGTGCGCGGATGGCAGACCAAGCGACTCGTCCAGATCCTCGAGCCCGAGATGACGTCCCCCATTCCCGTGATTGCCGCATGGACCTTCCTTTTACAATGGAGGAGCTCGAGGTGTCACTAGCTCTCTGCAGGCGCTCATCATCTCCGGGTCCAGATGGTATATCATACCGAGCCTTGTGCTATCTCGGAGAATCCGCACGGATAGCATTGTTGAGTCTTTACAACACCTCATGGCAGGAGGGAAATGTTCCTGACGAATCGAAAGTAAGCCGCCTCGGACCACTCCTGAAGCAGGGCAAATTCCCGCTAGAGCTCACCTGTTACCGCCCAATAGCGCTGGCCAGCTGTGTAGGAAAGATAATGGAACGGATGATCCTTCACCGCCTGGAATGGCACCTTGAACACTAGAAGATTTATCCGAATTGCATGGCTGGTTCCCGACGTGACCGCTTGAACAAGCGGCTGTGACATTGATGTCACGTACCGCGCAAGAGTGACAGACTGTAACTGACGATGTCTGTGCCGTATTATGTGCTCTCTCTATCTCTTCTCCCTATCTTTCATCCCCCCCTCCCGCTCTCATGTGTAGGGTAGCAAACCGGTTAAGCTAAACTGGTTAACCTCCCTGCCTTTCCTTCTCCACTTTTTCCTTCTTTCCTTCCGCATTTCGATTCGTTGCACCTCCCATACACGTTTATTTTTTTTTTAGTGGACTGAAATTTATTTGTGCTTTTCCATGTGGTTTCAAGGTCGATGCTGGCGTTCGCGAGTTCATTACATCTGGTGTCACAAGGCTTCCTGTCACTGCTCCTTGAGACCTTGGTTGCGGCACAGTAACAAACGGAGACAATTAGTAAAGGCAGCAGAACAATGCGCTGCATGTAATGTCGGTAAGTCGCTCGCTGCCTGTTCAGGGCCGCGATATTGTAGCAATGCGTTTTCTCGGTGCTAATGCCTTTCGGTGCTTTTCGTGTTCGTGAGTGGTCAAGCGACGCTCAGCCACAGGCGGAGCATCGAACGCGGCCGCTCAAGAACGCCAAAAGTGCGAAGAGGCATTAGCATCGAAAAAGGCATCGCTACAAAATGCTGGGCGAGGTATATTTTTGCAGAAAAGTACAATCAATTCTTTTTTGTTTTACTTCGTTGTCAGGAACAAAGGAAAGACGAAGAATGCGACTGTCGAATACAAGAAGGAATCAATCAATGGGCAGATGTAAGCGTCCTGTAGGAGAAATTCTTGCCCATGGCTTTCAGAAATCAATAATACAATGACGAACAGTCAAACATATATTGATTAAACGTGTGTGTGTGCGTATGTGTGGTGTGTGCATGTGTGTGTGAAAGAAACCCTGAAGTAAATGAACTGATTTATATTTACAAACGTAAGCATTGTCCTGCGTGAAACAGAAGAGACGCTTGGCATCCGTTCACTCGAACTATCAGGCTACCGTTCGCGGAAAGTATTCCGTACTCTAAAGCGGTACGTTAGAACTGGAGCTGAATGATGATGGCGAACACAATGGTCAGCGAAATTGTTATAAACGATAGAGTTTGTGAATCTGGGCGTAGGGCACAAACTTAACAAATATTTATTCTATGATGTCGGCAGATGATGATGATGATCTTTATCGGCACCCTATGTGAAACAACCCAACAACAAATAGTCACCTAGCCTGCTTGAGCTAATCAGGGGCGCTATAATATAAAGCTATTCCAAACTTTTCTATTCCAATTCTGCAATCAGCCCTCCGCGATTGGTCAAAAACTTCTTTGAACCACCCCTGCTTTGCCTGTCTGTCACGCGACGTCACGAAAACTGCGATAGCTCCCTATCTGACATAACGCGTACCCACTGATTATGCATCATTGGACCAAACAAAAAATAGTTATTTCTGATTCGACGCTTTTTCGCCATTAACCCTCGGTTATTGGTCAAAAGTTTTCGGGCTACACCCAATTGCCCTGCCTGTCACGCGACGTCACAAAAACACGAAAACTCACCAGGGGCGCTATGCAGGATGCGCCGAGTTTGGCGAAACTCGGGATCTTCACGAGCTCTGGCGACACCCCAAAATGAAAGCACGAATGGTACCGAGACACAGTTTATCTTTCGACAAGCCTCCAGTTTCATTGGTTTATCTAGATTCACTCTGGCTGGCTATCATTTCTTGGGCGTTGCCTTCTGGGCGGTCGACAAACTGGGGCTCACGTGATCATACCGTCGGTGCATGGTCGTGCCTTCTTTCACTTGTTTGTCGTTCCACCGAGTGCATTACATGCAGAAGCAAGTTGTAAAACAAATGCATTTAGTACAATATTATTAGTTACTTTAACGTGGTTTAGAAGCATTTTGAAGCTTACGAGATGTGCACTGAATGCGTCTTAGACTAATTTGTAATTTAGTACGCTTCGCATTATACCATGAGGGAGCGCTGTAGTGGCGTCATCACATCCATTCACCGGGCAAGCATGGCGGCTAAGCATCAGGGAGGCCCAGTGTAAACAAACCCGTACAACGAGCTTGCAGTGCGCGACGTAGTGATCAGGCTCGACGAAGGCCACTATTTCTTGGATAGTTCTGTTCCTCCGTGGGCAATCTTCCCGTGCACCCGGTAAGACTGCCAATAGCTTCGGCGATTTTACAGATCGCAACGCGCACCTACTGTTCACGGCGAAGTGCTGAAGAAACAACTTGTCCGGTGCTGCTTCTGCGAGTGCGCCGAGTTCCTCCACTCTGCGTGACTGCGAGCGTCACGAACATTACATTGTGTGGGCAAAAGGTAGACATCCTATATAGCTACGAAGCGACGAGGTGGTACCGACGATGGATCTCGCTACCAACACAGTGAAGGAGACTTCGACAAACTGCAGATAAGTATATTTCTACTGTTTCATATTTAGCATAATAAGAGTGCACGGATTAAGTCACTTTCGTAGTAACGAACTGAATGTCCAGCAGTTTAAAGAAGGCAGTGAGAACCAATGAGTGTTCGTGCTTTTACGTGCAAGTGGGCCCGCGAAAATATGGAATAGATGAAGGTAACCTCCACTAACTTGGTAAGGCAACAGAAATACATGAGTGACATTAAGCTAGAAAATTTATGGAAGAGTATCTTTATCCAAGTGAAATATCAATAGCAAGTACTGATATAAAGCAGGAAACTTATACAAAAATTTCATGGGTTGAACAGCACATGGAGGGCATTACCGAATCGTGATCGCCACGTTACCGATATCCTTGAAAAAAGTCTAGAATCATTGCATTCCACCGGTTATGCAATATGGGACATAAACCTGGAGGTTAACAAAGAAACTTGAGATGTCAAGGACTGTGTAGAAAGCGAAGTAACAAAAATTGTTGCAGATAGCATTAAGGCAGGAAGACAGTGGCGTAGTAAACCGTGGCAACTGATATGCTAGTTGAGATTAAAAAAGAAAGGAATCGGCAGGCAGGCCATGCACGTATTCGATCACTTGTTGCCAATTCATATCAGGTGATTACATAAGCATTACAGAATGAATGTCAAGGAGAGAGAACTACAGGCAAGGATGGTAGAAAATTGCGTAATGGGACAAGAATATGATGTTTGTAGGCATAGGATGCAATCAGCTCGTATAAGACGGGATTGTAGGGTGAGGCATTTGTTTTGCAGCGAACAAAAATAGGTTTGTGGTGCTGACAGTAGAGACTCGTGAAGGTGCAGGGCCACCTCAGCTGCTGGCACACTAATCAACATGACAATTGGCTCTGAAAAAGAAAACCCCAGTTTTGAGAAATAAAGCAATGTTGTCCCAACGCATTGTTTTACTATGCATACTACACTAGAGGCTTCCACATTTAAGGGCACTTGGTACTAATAGTGCAACAAGCATTTTTCTTTGTAAATAATGGTTTGTACGTGGCTGATTCATTCCAATACACTTTTTTGCAGCAAAACATTCTGCTGCTGGAGCCACTCAACGGCCTGGTGGCAGTAGGCGAGCGCCAGGCACGTGCTCTTGAGAGAGAGAGAGAGAGAAGAATACAGGAAGGCAGGGATGTTAACCAGTCAATAGTCTGGTTGGCTACCCTACACTGGGGGAAGGGAGAAGGGGAAGAGAAAGAAGGGAGAGAGAAGGTGTAGGTACGCGTACGGACAGCACTTCAGTTAAAGTCGCTCGAGCAAACCAGAAGTTCTGAGAAAACACAAAAGTGCCTTCACTGCCTTCTGAGCCGATGATCGGTCGGGACGGTGCTCTAATATTGTCTGTTCACTCAGAGGACGATCGTCTAGTTTCCTCAATGTGTCGGACAAATACTGTCTTTGGGCTTGAAATTGAGGACAATGGCACAATATGTGGTCAATGTTCTCCTCGCATGCGCAAACATCACATGCAGGACTATCAGCCATTCCAATTAGTGCTGAGTAGGCATTCGTGAAGGCCACTCCAAGCCATAACCGACACAGAAGAGACGCTTCACGCCGGTGCACACCGGCTGGAGGCTGGAGGCTGGAGTGTGCTCTTGAGAGTGTGGCAAAGGTCCAGAGGGCTGCTCCGCAACAGTAGTATCGGTGCCCTCACTGCTCTCCTGTCGAGCCCACAGAAGGCACCTTATAAAGGAGCTTTCAGTTTAATATTTTGTTTATTTATTCAGGAACATGAATAAAATTATTGCAGTAAACATTGTGCTGTGCATATTAGGAGACTTATAACATGCACTTTGTGTCCCTTCAAAATAGGCAAAAACGTAAGACAACCTGTGCCACTCTTGGACCATGTAAATAAAAAATACACTAATGCAGCATACACGTCATCATGCTGTTTGTTCTTTCTATGTGCAAGAATACAGTGCGTGTTCATTAGCCACAAGATGAACGGTGTGTGTAATTCACAATGAAGAAAGGAAACAGCAGGAGCTTAATAATGCTATCACCTATAGACTGTGCATATGACTGCAACACTCCCCAATTCAAATGTGCCATGCATTTACAAATTACATGCATGTTCGATACCACATATTCTTTAACATTGTCTTATAATTGCATGTACCATATTTCACACATCTTAAGCCCTTGCATAGCACACTTCTGATGTATCCATTTCATAGGCCAAATAATTGTACACTTTGTCCTTTTGTGTTGTATGAAAAGCAGCATCCTTTACAGTCGGATAAAACTTCAGAAGACAGGAGAGGCCCCACCCAGATGACCAAAGCGCAGCAGCCGATTGCCTACACGTCTAAAGAAATAGTCCCTCTCCAACGAGCAATATTAGTCTGTCTGGCGGCACGATATCAGTCTCGAGTGCGTGTCCATTGGTGCAGGCTTGTGTTCACCTGCCTTAAAGTGCAGATTCCGCAGCCTCCTAAAGTTGTATCCGACTATAGAAACACGTAATGCCTTGCACCAGTTGCATAGGCTTCTGCAATTTGATAGCACACAATGATCAGGAGCAGAAATCTATAAAGGCATCCAAGCAAAGCTGGCTGGCCACACTTCCATTATGAGGGGCTGAAAAAGGTCTCGCCAAATATTCCCATGACGTCCTTGAAAAAGAGGTGGTGTTTGGCACTTCTTTAGAATCAAAAACAGATTACACTGAATGTTGTGTAGCACGTCAAAACAAACTGAGCTTGGTTATTTGCACAGCATGTAATGGGAGGTCGAGCTTCACATAGGAAACAAACTGCTCTGTCCAGTACAATTTTGAGGCCGGTATGGCACCTATTATGGCACCGGTATGGCACCTATTATGTCAACAGTATCTATATACAAATTACACTTTTCACAGGCCATTGATTTCACCATTATTTTTGTGTGATGGTTCTTTCAATCAGCGCTTGTATTACATGAGCAGGTGGATTTGAAAGCAAAGCTTTGTTTGCAAACCTTCCGACTTCCATAAGTGTGTGGCAAGGCACTGGCATGTTGTCGAATAGCTCACACTTCCTCGGTCCTGCACCAAAGAAGCCCAATGCTCTATTTTAAGTTGGATCGCACAACAATTCAACGGCACACAAAGGAGTGTAACACACACAGCAAAGCATTCTGCTGTGTGTATTTCTCTTTGTGCCCCGTCGAATTGTTGTGCAATTAAACTTCAAGCTTCTATACCAATACACCGTCTTCAACCTCACCAATGCTCTAGTTATTAGGCCACAATGGTGCACATCTTTGAAATTTCCCAACACAAATTAGTTCTCCAAAAAATCACAAATGTTAAATTTTGCAGCACAGCTGTATGTATGAACGTGCCATATTCTTTACCACTAAACTCACAGGAATCAAAGAGGCAAGCATTAACGAGCCTTGCTGCCGCCGTTACCATTACCATCATGACACCAATGGAAAGACAGTGCCACGTTTCAGTAAAGGGAGTGCTGGAGGGAAAGATGTGACAGCGAGGGCTTACAATAAAAATAACAGTTACGAGACATGTTCAATGCCAACATATGCTGCATGTCGCTCAGCCTACTTTGGCAATGCGGCAAGTGTTTACTCGTTTGGGCATATCACATTTTGTGTAGTTATTGCTCTAAAGCTGTACAAATGGTCTATTTGCTCTGCAAGTTTTATTTTTATCATGGTAGGTTAAAGACCCACTTTTCATTGGCATCTGCACCACATTTCTCCCGATATGTAATAATGCCTTGGTGGTTCATGACATCTTCACGTACAGAGAGTTCTGCAGAGTATCGGATGTGCATTGTTCTAATGCTTAAGAATTAGAGCCCCATTATGAGACGAAAATATACAATTTATCCATCCAAAATAACGCCGCCCCCCCCCCCAAAAAAAAGAAGATGCACTGAACCTCTGGCACATGCATCGACAGTGAACAGAGCAAACAATCTGAAGTATTTTCTTCATGCAAGCCAACACACTAAGATTCTCAATGCATTTTCATTTCGCCACAAATGCATAGGCACAACCGGCTTGGCGCAACATCCACATCTCGCGCTGCAACAAATTGTGCAATGCCTCGCTGTTTCATAGTGCGGCCGATAGATTACGCATGACCAAAATTCAGCATTGTGCATACTTAGTAACTTCACCAATGAAGAACCCCAAGTTCTTTACGAGATTAGGATTCATAGGTTACTTCACACAATTAGTGATATCCATTTATCTATTTATACTTAACCCCTTTCCCAAGAAAGTGAGCCATTTGGAAGGCACCCTGACAGATAAATAGAACAATCGACAAAAAGTGATCAACCAGCGAAAACGTCTGTTAATCACAGTAACGCTGACATTGAAGGCGCCTTAATTCCTACGTACGTTCCTTCGACACACCCGACTACGTTCGTAATGTTCCCACGAAGTGGGAAGCATTCTTTTATATATGCCCGCTCCGCCGCAGTATTCTGGAAAGCTAGCCACCGCTTACGCACTGCCGCATCGATGAGCGCGTCAGACACATCTCTGACACAGTGGCTAACAGTAGTTTGATGGCGTCCGATGTAACGCTCGGCGCCGACGCTTCCCTGAAAACTCCCAGTCCCGTAGAAACGGAGGGCACAGATGACTTGCTCTAAGACGGTGAGCGAATGAAGCCCGCCACGCTGTCACCGCAGACGAGAGTCTTCGCCTCGCTCGTCACACAGCCAGCACACTGATGTCTTCGACAGGCGAAAATGACGCTGAAGCTCCCCGCCGGTCATGCAGGTGAACGGGTCCGGACGGTCATACTGACGCTTGCTGCCGCTGGATCCAATGCCGCTACCGCTGCTGCTGTCGCCGCCATGTTCCCGAGTTGAACTCGGAGGGGGTTTCGCGATGTACGAGTTTAGCACGAGTTCGCCTGTCAATCAAAACCAGAGGTCACGCCCCGCGCGAGGCATGTAACTATTGCGCGCGCACCCACTACAGTTGGGCCACGCCCAACTTATCTGCCGGCAACAGCGACGCGGTGTCGAGCTGAGAGGCATCAACAATCTTGACCGCCGACATAAACCACGCACAACGCACTGTCATCGGTGATGTACTGAGCACCACTATCGAAAACAAAGCGTTGACTGTCGCTGGCACACATCTTCTCGGGCTGAGATGGCCGCACAACACGGTTTCATTGCCTGCATTGCGGCGGGTAGCGCACAGTAAATAATTATCGGCACGTCACTGTAGGTGCTTGCAAGGCGTCGAGGGGGACGACGATGCTGAGGAGGGCTTATTGCAGCAGTCGTTTCAGATAGCTGCTCTGTCATCGGTGATGAAACGGAGCCACAACGTCGTAAACACGATCAGCGTCCGAGAATCGCTCGCTCTTCTAGGCCCAGTGCAATGACATTTCTTCATCACAAGCACTGCGCACTCAACAGTTCCAACACATCTCTCCGTTCGAAATCTGATTTCATAACTGCACACAAGAGTCCTCACCTGCCAAAATGCGAGTGCTGCGGTGTCGTTACGATATCCATCTGCGATCGCTGCTGGCTCCAGCAGAGGTAATCCGCAAGCACCTTCGACTGCACAACACACTCATATACTGCGTACGTGCGCTCAGAGGCGCCTTCACTGGGCAAGCGATGACAAGCGATGAATTCTGTCGCTGGGGAAGCACGCACGTTTCGCAATGTATCGCAAAGGCTTCGCGCACAAAGATAAACTGGTACATTTTCACTGAACTGCGACACTACGCACTCTAAAATAACATACCGCCATTTTACAGCGACAGCTGTTGTGTCGCTTTTAGTTGGTAAAGCGGGGGCCTTAATAGCCTAGTGAAGCGCCTGCGATGAACAGCCGTACCGCGGCGCTGCGTTTCTATTCCCCTAATAGAGAAAGAGTGGCCATGACCCTCCATGGATCATGACCGACTTTATTGAGAATAGCACTGCAGCGCCCCTAGGCGACTTATCACCGTATGAACGCCCTCGTGCGTGCGACCCGTTTCAATGTACCGCTTCTAAGCTTTCGCCTCCCTGTCGCCACTCACGGCAAGATGTGCAAAATTTAATAATTTGCTCGATCTCCGTTTATCATCACAAATTTCTAGCATTGAAAACGAAAAACAGATACCTAAAGAAATAAAAATGTGCGTTATTTTATTTGTCGCATTTTAACGTATTCGTTTGAGTGAAAGTGTAGGTGCAAGAATGCGCCGCATGTACCCCGTTCGCATTCGATGGAGGATAGATAGATAGCGCCCGAAAGATGAGGCACGCCCTTGACGCGCCCGGGAAAGGCGTGGCAAACGGCTCACGGCAAGTGTGCTGACAGACAGCGGGGCAGTCACGGTATCGCTAAGTTGCGATAATCCGTTGATAACAATACGCGGCGCTGGCGCGTTTCGTTGTGCAGCCTTCTGCGCTTGAAACGTGGAAGCAGCGTGCCGCGCAGGGTGCGCTCATGTTGTCATACGCGACTTTCTGTCTACATATTTTTTGCCTGCACCTTCGGCCCGTTGCGCGCTATCTCCGTTCACTGACTGCCGTCGAGCAAACTCGGGCAAAACTCGGGTGAACGAGAAACTCGGGGCATCCTGCATAGCACCCCAGGTCTAAGTGACGTGAACGCGTTAAAGATGCATTAATATTCCGAACAAAACTGAATTTTTTCTGAATAGCCGCAGGGTGCCCCGTTTCGGAAGGAATAAAAGATTGCTGCCGCTGATCGTTCAGGCACTGGCTGCTAGCACCTGCCGGATAGCCTGGGTTCATCTGCGTACAATCAAACTTTTTGCGTGGCCGTGTAACGTTTTCAAGCACTTTCGGCACGTTAACGACCTCGTTCTGCCAACTCTTCATTGCTGAGGATCCATTTTAGCGGCATTCTTAACCTTTCATTGCATGCTACCGCGATTTGCGACCAGCCACCTAAAGCCAAGTAAGGGAAAGCGGACCAATCTCAGACGCCGGCACCTGCCTCTTCATCCGGTTATCCATTTTCGGTGCACATGGCTCGGCCCCATCGAATCCCTCTTCACTTGAGCGTGCTCCTCGCCTCTTATAAGCCAATTTAATAAGACAAGTCGCTCACTGTAGGCAATGATATTCGTTCTTAAAGCAAACAAAAGTGACCTCCTATAAACAAGGAGAGCGTTTCATTGGTCTGTTCAGACAACCCTGCGGGTCACCGCCCGATGCTTGCTTCGGCTGTTACGCAAATTTGACGTCAGGAGATTGGAATAAAACATATTAGAATATTTTTACGTTATAGGGTCCCAGGCGTTAATACATCTATCCCCGTCTATAATTCTGCCTATATATCTTTGATATTTTCTTCCTTCATTGAAGCCTCTATAACTATATTGTACAGTTACCTAGGATTGTAACGACTCCCATTCTATCAATCTCATCCCTGTTTTTCTTCACCAATGGTCTAAAGATCTGGTCTAAAGATGCTGCTGCACATACATCCCTGATCATGTTGCGAAGATTTCCTCCGCTATGTTTTTCTCGTCAGACAGCCAGATTTCCTTTCTTGTTGCGTTTCTGCATATTCATGGTCCTTTCATTTTCCATCATTTGCACCCACTTTGACTACTGGTTGCCTATTCACAATTTCAATTATTCTGTACTTGATTGCCAACTTTCTTGACCTTTGCCTCCAATTCGTATCCAGGCTTCAAAGGATATTTGTGCATTGCAACCATCCATTTCTTTTCAATAATGTTACTGAGTCTTTCTTCAATTTTGCTACACACTTCTCCGACTTAAACAGAAGCCTAATTTATGTCACCCTGCACTGCTTGATTGGCATTGGAATTGGCATTGGGACCGTGGGCCCCAATGCCAATTGGGCCACCGACCCTTGGGTAATTTCCAACCCCGACAAGATTGCATTTGCGAACATTATTGTTAGCAGAATTACTTCCTTCTAAATTGTTCGCACTATATATATATATATATATATATATATATATATATATATATATATATATATAATCATATTGCACTACTTGCTGTTGAGTTAACCCCAGGTCGTTACTGGCCTCTTCAATAAATATCATAATTCCCGATTTCTCCGTGACAAAATTAAGCCCTAGGTATGTTCCTTCACTGCCACAACTATTCACAAGTCTTTGTTAACGCCTTGCATTTTCCGCTAGTAGGACTATGTCGTCCGCATATGTCAGCCTCAGAACCCTCTATTGCACCCTTTGCCCGTTATGGATGTAGGATAGATCAAAACCTAATTCACTGCTTTCCAATCGTCTTTCTATGCCCTTAACGTAAAGCGTGAACAATGGAGACAGACCTTTGCTTCAGTTTTCGGTGAATTTCCACAACGTCATTGCATTTCCAGCATTCCCATAGAATTTGTTATCTTTCTTTAGGGATTTTCCGCAGAGCAAATAGTACCAAAATAATTAGCAAAAGGGCACCAAATTTGTACTCGGGTATTTCTATATATCTCGTAAGAGCGTCTCCTTAGGCGAGTGGGTGCGTGGTGCTTGGTAAGGGTATGTCAGCAAACGGAAAGAATAACTAGAAAAAATTGTTAGGCAAGACACAGAGAAAAGAACAAGCACACTTCCTGCTTCTTTCTTTGTGGCTTGCTTCATGATTTTTCTTAGTTATCCTTTCTTTTTGCTGGCATACCCTTACAAAATATATATCTCCCTCAGCTGCTCCACGCATTCGTCGTCTGCGTCCTCATGCTTAAGGAAAACCCATAGCAGTTCCCGGTCTACGTTATCGTAAGCTCTGTTTAGGTCTAGAAATGCTATCCATAAAGGTCTATTCTAAGCTATTGAAATCTCTATGCACTGAGTTGGTACAAAGATATTATCCTCTAAGCGTCTGCCTGGTTTCAACCGAAATCAAAGGAGCCGCAACACTCCAACGGCACCTACGATACAGATTTTTTTTCGGCAGATATATCCAGAGAAAATAGAGCAAGCAGCCATGAATTCTGTCGAATCGGCTGTAATCGAAAAAAAGAAAGCCTCGGAATAGCCAATGCGGTTATTTGATAAGCGTGCTCTTGTACAGCTGAAACATATGTCCAGATGTTGCTTTCACCTTGAAGTACGCGCTCATTCAGAGGGACGTCGACAAAAACTGAATTGTTGCTCTACAGAACGCAGCAATGCCAAAAAATAAAAGAGGGGGGGAGTAAATTAGCTTTTTAGGCGTGAAAACGTGGCCAGATGGAAGCTTGCCTATAGATAGCTCACAGTTCGACACTGCTCGGGACATGAAAGAATGATCGGTCGTGTATTGATGCTTGGACGTAAAGAGCCACCGTGTAATGTGTTTTTCATATGTTGCTTAAGTTCATCACATGGCCTTAGCGCATGACCTCACATTTGGGGAAAAAATTGTCCTAATGCATACGACATGTAATGTTGCTGCGCATCTGACAACGTTTGAAATTGATTCACCTCCTCAGGATTGCACTGGGCCCGCCTAAGCGTCTTTCCGTGACGCTAATTTTCGTTATCACATGTCCAATTCACAGTAAAGCAAGTGGAGAGAGAGAGAGAGAGAGAGAGAGAGAGAGAGAATAAGGGGAAAGCTGGGAAGTTAACAAGATGGTAATATTCAGACTGCTACCCTGCACTGTGGGGCGGGGGGGGGGGGGGATGAAAAAAGAATAAATGGGATAAAGAGAGAAATTACACCGTGAGAGCAGAAATACGCGAGAAAAGGACATTAGTGTTTTTATCATGCTATTCTCGACCACTCCTTGAACGATGCACGTATGGTTGCGTACACTGGTTTGAAAATACGTTCTTTTTTCGGGGCCGCTTCACCGTTTATTGCCCCGAAGCTTGTTCCAGGGTGTCTTACGCATCAATAGATGCATTAATAGACGTGGTTTAACACACGTGTTTGGAAATTTTGGTATCTTTCACTAGTTTTAAGCCCAGAGTAGATCGAAGGAATGTTTACGGGCGCGATATACGGGTATACACATGCAGCACCCGGCGCCCAGTTGTGGCATGAATTGTAAGCTGTATTCAAACAAGAAAGAAGTTAACGAGAAGGTGGAGGCTTGAAACGATCAACTGTGGTCGGACAAGGAATGTCACTATAAAGACAACGTTTCGACACTGGGAGCTGTCTTCGTCAGAGCGACAACTGCCGTGTCGGAGCCTTGCTTCCCGCGACGTTTTTTGTTCGATCACGCGCAGTTAAGCAATGTAAGATCTATAACATCTGACAATGTAGTGTAACTGAGTAGTAAATTATATATGCAAGCATGATAACAAACATGTCTTGTATTTCAGATTACGGTTGCCTGCCAAACCAAACCAGCTTGTCGAAGGGGTGAATCTGTGAACTTATTAATTAAAGGGAGTCGTTATTCGCAAAAATAGGAGGCCCACTATCGGTTCAATTGCCACTATCTCTTTACCTTTGCGATGGAGATCAACGACCTGTCTACAAACAGTCGTCGTGTACTTTTTACGCTCAGACGACTATTTAAAACAATGGCTATCTGTAACAGGGCAGGCAAACAGGTTCGCAGCGTCGGACACGTCTGACGCCGCGGAAAGAATTTATCGGCGATCCCCCAGGTCTGGGAGGGTTTAATTAAAGGTTACACACAGCGGGGCGCTCAAGACACACCGATGGGTTTGTCGGCGCACGCATGGCTACCTCCATTCGCGGCTATTGTCAGGCACCCACAAAGATCGACCGGCCCCGCTACCCTGCGGCTGCTCGGTCAGATTGGATTACACTTTTGGTGAATCTATCCGCTGTAGAAACTGCCGGTAGCCGCAGCAGCCCGCGACCAATCTTCGCACCACAATAACGATTGCTTCGGGCCTTAATCTTTAAGAGAGCGAAATTTCGTTAGTCGCTATTGTGTTCCAATCGATCTACCAGCGTGCGCTCTTGCTCGGCAAGTGTTCACAACAAAGAAGCACCGTTATCATTGTGAATAGAATCTCTCCGTGTACCCGCCCTCGCGTGCATAGGGGAACCGTGTAAAGACGAGGAAATAATGGCGGCAGCAGTCGAATGTTGCTTCCTACTTATAATAATAAATTATGTTTTCTCTGTTCCGCTCTTTTCCCGCGTTTTAATAAAGCTTGTTGCTGAACTAGTTGGTTCATGACTTAAATACAAAGGTTACGGCGCTAAGCAGACGAGGACGAGGTGAGGCACAAACGACATATACGGGCGTCCGAATATGTCATTTGTATCTCACTTCGACCTCGTCTTCTTAGCGCCGTAACCTTTGCCTTTGCTATGCTGCCTGTGGAATGCTTCATGTGGCATGTTTCCGGAACACGACATGTAGGTGCGGTTATAAGCAATATAACTAGCTATAGTCGGATACAACTTTAGAAAAAAGGGGGCGTCTACTCCTCCGAGGCGGATGCACACGTGCATACACCAATGGGCGCGCACTCTGGACCAACGCATTGGGCCGGACGGCCGGTGGCCCCGCCGTCGGAGAAGATGGCCGCCCAAGCTTCGAACTGGGCCAAGTCGCGTCAGCTGTGCGCGTCAACCCCTCGTCACAGTGAATTCCCAAACTGTTTGTGATTGTCTATCATGCCGGAAATATGACTGCGAGCTTACGATACGGCATTTGCGCCGCTTGCGTTTATTCTGAGCCGTGATCCGGCGAAGAAACATTGCAACGAGCATCGCTGGCGCTGCGCTACGCTTTGCCTGAAAACAGGATCCCGCGGCGACCACTACGAACACACATCCTGCGTGTTTGTTCCATGTTGTTTTATTTCGCTGCCGAGTAAAGTTACGACGAGAAAAGTTTTCCGAAGACTGGTGCCTACTGTTAGCGGCGGGTGTGTTCGTGTACTGTGTCGCTGCGTTTTCCGTCGGACAGGGTGAAATGATGGAGCAAAACCATTCTCAGGAGAAATCAGAAAAGTGTGCGCGCATGAAACAAACCTACCAGTGCCTCAACAGAAAATATTTGCAGAAGAAGCCTTCAACGCAAAGATTTGTCGCCCTCAACTTAGCGTGAACGATCATTGCCAGCAGTGAGATAGCCGAGCGTCTAGCGACGGGGTTAAAAATTAATTAAATTATGGGGTTTTACGTGCCAAAACTACTTTCTGATTGTGAGGCACGCCGTAGTGGAAGACTCCGGAAATTTCAACCACCTGAGGTTCTTTAACGTGCACCTAAATCTAAGCACACGGGTGTTTTCGCATTTCGCCCCCATCGAAATGCGGCCGCCGTGGCCAGAATTCGATCCCGTGACCTCGTGCTGAGCAGCCCAACACCATAGCCAGTGAGCAACCACGGCGGGTGGCGACGGGGTTCCAGCGTTGTGTAGCACCGTCGATTGATTGCTGTCCACCAGTGCTCACGGCACGCGCAAGCTGTAGAATGCGTGCTGTGTAATTGTGAAAACACAAAGACAAAGAATATGAATTTTATGCTATTTAAAACCAAGAGTATTTATTTAAAACAATGAATGAGGCATTTTTGTACCTTCCCGCCTCGACCGTATTTTCTCCCCAGGTTTGTAATGGTTGCGATAAATGCATTGTTTCATATAATAACTTTTTCAATAGCAATTGATTCATTTTAAGCTTGGAAAACGAGTAGTAGATACGCCGTGTACATGTGAACAAGCGCGAAAGCCTTGCAGAGCTGCTTTTTCTACTTTTGTCATTGGCAATGAAGCTAAAGAGCAGACGACGGGCAGCGTTGAGGAAGGCACGGGGTTATTTTTTCTGTCGCTATCAGCATGTGCTTTAGCACATGAGAGCTATACTAGACCAGTCATCAAAATAAAAATGTCTTTATTCATACCGAGAATTACGCATTTCAGGAGCACGATTTTTCGAACGGGACTATTTTAGTCGCGGAGGCAATCGGCTGTCGCGCTTCGGTCGTCTGGGCGAGGCCTCCCCTTTTTTCTAAAGTTGTATCCGACTATAGGTGACATGAATACTAACTGGTGGTGACAGATAGTATTGTTAAAATGCAAATGTATGCCCAGAACGTTGAACAGATGTCCAGTGATAAGGGCTGAGCATGGGCTAGAAATTTCAACTAGATTAATCAGAACCTTTTAATTGATTAATTAATCAATTAGTCAGACTTCGCAAGTGAGCTAAACATTAAAAACTGGTGAGTTAAGTGCATGCACATGGAATCAAAAATGAATCGTGCTACAAATCAACAGATGTTTTTAGAATTACGTCAGCGACACTTTGCTTAAGCTAACATGTGAAGCATATCAAACCCACTACACCTGCAACAAGACGCCCCCCTTGAGGTAACAAAAAAATACAGAAATAAAGCACTAGTCTATAGTTAAGAAGGCGAAGAAACTTGTTAACGTAACAATAAATTTAAATTGATCCATATTTGGCACAGATTCATTACACTGACACAGCGCGAAGAAACAACGACACAGAAGACACACGAAAACGTATTCGTTTTCCATGCCTCTTTTCTGTGTGCTGTTGTTTGTTAGCGCTGGGTTAGGATAATGGAAACCGTTAACGTTCTCTCGCAGACCGATCAAGGTACGCGCGAGCCTTCCTAACCCGTCGCCGCGGCAATTCGTTGATTGTCAACGCACTAGCAGCTGCCGCACAGAGCGTATTTTCCCACCGCTGACTCGAAGTGCGGCTCCCATGGGCCGCATTTGTTCCGGGAGACCCACAGATGTTGTCTAGACGGAACATTGTAGCTCAATGTATATTTTCCTCTCTTGCAATTGAGCAAATCAACAAAGGACGTCGGTAGCAGACGCTTGCCTTTTTTTTTTTTCTCACGTGCCCAACACGGATTGATCGCGATGAAAAGAATAATTGCGATTGAAAGATCACTCGTATAATGGCAAAGTTAATCGATCAGTTGCTCAGCCCTCCCTATAATTATGTTAACTGTACGTGATGTGTCTTAACACTTAGCGAGTGTGCTTTACTGTAGTATTGTAGATATTTTTTTCCTTTGGAAGGCGTATACAGTTGAACTAATGGCAGGCCTCACACACTACGAAATTCTATTATATAAATATAATTGGATCTTACGCGCCAAACTATTATATGAATATGAGGGACGCCGTAGTTGGGTACTCTGGTTTAATTTGGACTACCTGGGGTTGTTACCACGCACGAAATGCACGGTAAAGGGGCGTTCTTCCATTTCGACCTATCGAAATGTGGCCTCGGGCTTAGAAGCGCAGCGACGGAGCCACTACACCACTCCGATGGCTCAACGCTCAATTCAGGCACTATAGAAACCGAAGGCTCCAGGAGTGCAGAAAAGGCAGCCCTGGGGTGCTATGCAGGATGCCCCGAGTTTCTCGTTCACCCGAGTTTTGCCCGAGTTTGCTCGACGGCAGTCAGTGAACGGAGATAGCGCGCAACGGGCCGAAGGTGCAGGCAAAAAATATGTAGACAGAAAGTCGCGTATGACAACATGAGCGCACCCTGCGCGGCACGCTGCTTCCACGTTTCAAGCGCAGAAGGCTGCACAACGAAACGCGCCAGCGCCGCGTATTGTTATCAACGGATTATCGCAACTTAGCGATACCGTGACTGCCCCGCTGTCTGTCAGCACACTTGCCGTGAGCCGTTTGCCACGCCTTTCCCGGGCGCGTCAAGGGCGTGCCTCATCTTTCGGGCGCTATCTATCTATCCTCCATCGAATGCGAACGGGGTACATGCGGCGCATTCTTGCACCTACACTTTCACTCAAACGAATACGTTAAAATGCGACAAATAAAATAACGCACATTTTTATTTCTTTAGGTATCTGTTTTTCGTTTTCAATGCTAGAAATTTGTGATGATAAACGGAGATCGAGCAAATTATTAAATTTTGCACATCTTGCCGTGAGTGGCGACAGGGAGGCGAAAGCTTAGAAGCGGTACATTGAAACGGGTCGCACGCACGAGGGCGTTCATACGGTGATAAGTCGCCTAGGGGCGCTGCAGTGCTATTCTCAATAAAGTCGGTCATGATCCATGGAGGGTCATGGCCACTCTTTCTCTATTAGGGGAATAGAAACGCAGCGCCGCGGTACGGCTGTTCATCGCAGGCGCTTCACTAGGCTATTAAGGCCCCCGCTTTACCAACTAAAAACGACACAACAGCTGTCGCTGTAAAATGGTGGTATGTTATTTTAGAGTGCGTAGTGTCGCAGTTCAGTGAAAATGTACCAGTTTATCTTTGTGCGCGAAGCCTTTGCGATACATTGCGAAACGTGCGTGCTTCCCCAGCGACAGAATTCATCGCTTGTCATCGCTTGCCCAGTGAAGGCGCCTCTGAGCGCACGTACGCAGTATATGAGTGTGTTGTGCAGTCGAAGGTGCTTGCGGATTACCTCTGCTGGAGCCAGCAGCGATCGCAGATGGATATCGTAACGACACCGCAGCACTCGCATTTTGGCAGGTGAGGACTCTTGTGTGCAGTTATGAAATCAGATTTCGAACGGAGAGATGTGTTGGAACTGTTGAGTGCGCAGTGCTTGTGATGAAGAAATGTCATTGCACTGGGCCTAGAAGAGCGAGCGATTCTCGGACGCTGATCGTGTTTACGACGTTGTGGCTCCGTTTCATCACCGATGACAGAGCAGCTATCTGAAACGACTGCTGCAATAAGCCCTCCTCAGCATCGTCGTCCCCCTCGACGCCTTGCAAGCACCTACAGTGACGTGCCGATAATTATTTACTGTGCGCTACGCGCCGCAATGCAGGCAATGAAACCGTGTTGTGCGGCCATCTCAGCCCGAGAAGATGTGTGCCAGCGACAGTCAACGCTTTGTTTTCGATAGTGGTGCTCAGTACATCACCGATGACAGTGCGTTGTGCGTGTTTTATGTCGGCGGTCAAGATTGTTGATGCCTCTCAGCTCGACACCGCGTCGCTGTTGCCGGCAGATAAGTTGGGCGTGGCCCAACTGTAGTGGGTGCGCGCGCAATAGTTACATGCCTCGCGCGGGGCGTGACCTCTGGTTTTGATTGACAGGCGAACTCGTGCTAAACTCGTACATCGCGAAACCCCCTCCGAGTTCAACTCGGGAACATGGCGGCGGCAGCAGCAGCGGCAGCGGCATTGCATCCAGCGGCAGCAAGCGTCAGTATGACCGTCCGGACCCGTTCACCTGCATGACCGGCGGGGAGTTTCAGCGTCATTTTCGCCTGTCGAAGACATCAGTGTGCTGGCTGTGTGACGAGCGAGGCGAAGACTCTCGTCTGCGGTGACAGCGTGGCGGGCTTCATTCGCTCACCGTCTTAGAGCAAGTCATCTGTGCCCTCCGTTTCTACGGGACTGGGAGTTTTCAGGGAAGCGTCGGCGCCGAGCGTTACATCGGACGCCATCAAACTACTGTTAGCCACTGTGTCAGAGATGTGTCTGACGCGCTTATCGATGCGGCAGTGCGTAAGCGGTGGCTAGCTTTCCAGAATACTGCGGCGGAGCGGGCATATATAAAAGAATGCTTCCCACTTCGTGGGAACATTACGAACGTAGTCGGGTGTGTCGAAGGAACGTACGTAGGAATTAAGGCGCCTTCAATGTCAGCGTTACTGTGATTAACAGACTTTTTCTCTGGTTGATCACTTTTTGTCGATTGTTCTATTTATCTGTCAGGGTGCCTTCCAAATGGCTCACTTTCTTGGGAAAGGGGTTAAGTATAAATAGATAAATGGATATCACTAATTGTGTGAAGTAACCTATGAATCCTAATCTCATAAAGAACTTGGGGTTCTTCATTGGTGAAGTTACTAAGTATGCACAATGCTGAATTTTGGTCATGCGTAATCTATCGGCCGCACTATGAAACAGCGAGGCATTGCACAATTTGTTGCAGCGCGAGATGTGGATGTTGCGCCAAGCCGGTTGTGCCTATGCATTTGTGGCGAAATGAAAATGCATTGAGAATCTTAGTGTGTTGGCTTGCATGAAGAAAATACTTCAGATTGTTTGCTCTGTTCACTGTCGATGCATGTGCCAGAGGTTCAGTGCATCTTCTTTTTTTTTGGGGGGGGGGGGGGCGGCGTTATTTTGGATGGATAAATTGTATATTTTCGTCTCATAATGGGGCTCTAATTCTTAAGCATTAGAACAATGCACATCCGATACTCTGCAGAACTCTCTGTACGTGAAGATGTCATGAACCACCAAGGCATTATTACATATCGGGAGAAATGTGGTGCAGATGCCAATGAAAAGTGGGTCTTTAACCTACCATGATAAAAATAAAACTTGCAGAGCAAATAGACCATTTGTACAGCTTTAGAGCAATAACTACACAAAACGTGATATGCCCAAACGAGTAAACACTTGCCGCATTGCCAAAGTAGGCTGAGCGACATGCAGCATATGTTGGCATTGAACATGTCTCGTAACTGTTATTTTTATTGTAAGCCCTCGCTGTCACACCTTTCCCTCCAGCACTCCCTTTACTGAAACGTGGCACTGTCTTTCCATTGGTGTCATGATGATAATGGTAACGGCGGCAGCAAGGCTCGTTAATGCTTGCCTCTTTGATTCCTGTGAGTTTAGTGGTAAAGAATATGGCACGTTCATACATACAGCTGTGCTGCAAAATTTAACATTTGTGATTTTTTGGAGAACTAATTTGTGTTGGGAAATTTCAAAGATGTGCACCATTGTGGCCTAATAACTAGAGCATTGGTGAGGTTGAAGACGGTGTATTGGTATAGAAGCTTGAAGTTTAATTGCACAACAATTTGACGGGGCACAAAGAGAAATACACACAGCAGAATGCTTTGCTGTGTGTGTTACACTCCTTTGTGTGCCGTTGAATTGTTGTGCGATCCAACTTAAAATAGAGCATTGGGCTTCTTTGGTGCAGGACCGAGGAAGTGTGAGCTATTCGACAACATGCCAGTGCCTTGCCACACACTTATGGAAGTCGGAAGGTTTGCAAACAAAGCTTTGCTTTCAAATCCACCTGCTCATGTAATACAAGCGCTGATTGAAAGAACCATCACACAAAAATAATGGTGAAATCAATGGCCTGTGAAAAGTGTAATTTGTATATAGATACTGTTGACATAATAGGTGCCATACCGGTGCCATAATAGGTGCCATACCGGCCTCAAAATTGTACTGGACAGAGCAGTTTGTTTCCTATGTGAAGCTCGACCTCCCATTACATGCTGTGCAAATAACCAAGCTCAGTTTGTTTTGACGTGCTACACAACATTCAGTGTAATCTGTTTTTGATTCTAAAGAAGTGCCAAACACCACCTCTTTTTCAAGGACGTCATGGGAATATTTGGCGAGACCTTTTTCAGCCCCTCATAATGGAAGTGTGGCCAGCCAGCTTTGCTTGGATGCCTTTATAGATTTCTGCTCCTGATCATTGTGTGCTATCAAATTGCAGAAGCCTATGCAACTGGTGCAAGGCATTACGTGTTTCTATAGTCGGATACAACTTTAGGAGGCTGCGGAATCTGCACTTTAAGGCAGGTGAACACAAGCCTGCACCAATGGGCACGCACTCGAGACTGATATCGTGCCGCCAGACAGACTAATATTGCTCGTTGGAGAGGGACTATTTCTTTAGACGTGTAGGCAATCGGCTGCTGCGCTTTGGTCATCTGGGTGGGGCCTCTCCTGTCTTCTGAAGTTTTATCCGACTGTAAAGGATGCTGCTTTTCATACAACACAAAAGGACAAAGTGTACAATTATTTGGCCTATGAAATGGATACATCAGAAGTGTGCTATGCAAGGGCTTAAGATGTGTGAAATATGGTACATGCAATTATAAGACAATGTTAAAGAATATGTGGTATCGAACATGCATGTAATTTGTAAATGCATGGCACATTTGAATTGGGGAGTGTTGCAGTCATATGCACAGTCTATAGGTGATAGCATTATTAAGCTCCTGCTGTTTCCTTTCTTCATTGTGAATTACACACACCGTTCATCTTGTGGCTAATGAACACGCACTGTATTCTTGCACATAGAAAGAACAAACAGCATGATGACGTGTATGCTGCATTAGTGTATTTTTTATTTACATGGTCCAAGAGTGGCACAGGTTGTCTTACGTTTTTGCCTATTTTAAAGGGACACCAAGTGCATGTTACAAGTCTCCTAATATGCACAGCAGAATGTTTACTGCAATAATTTTATTCATGTTCCTGAATAATAAACAAAATATTAAACTGAAAGCTCCTTTATAAGGTGCCTTCTGTGGGCTCGACAGGAGAGCAGTGAGGGCACCGATACTACTGTTGCGGAGCAGCCCTCTGGACCTTTGCCACACTCTCAAGAGCACGTGCCTGGCGCTCGCCTACTGCCACCAGGCGGTTGAGTGGCTCCAGCAGCAGAATGTTTTGCTGCAAAAAAGTGTATTGGAATGAATCAGCCACGTACAAACCATTATTTACAAAGAAAAATGCTCGTTGCACTATTAGTACCAAGTGCCCTTAAATGTGGAAGCCTCTAGTGTAGTATGCATAGTAAAACAATGCGTTGGGACAACATTGCTTTATTTTTCAAAACTGGGGTTTTCTTTTTCAGAGCCAATTGTCATGTTGATTAGTGTACCAGCAGCTGAGGTGGCCCTGCACCTTCACGAGTCTCTACTGTCAGCACCACAAACCTATTTTTGTTCGCTGCAAAACAAATGCCTCACCCTACAATCCCGTCTTATACGAGCTGATTGCATCCTATGCCTACAAACATCATATTCTTGTCCCATTACGCAATTTTCTACCATCCTTGGCTGTAGTTCTCTCTCCTTGACATTCATTCTGTAATGCTTATGTAATCACCTGATATGAATTGGCAACAAGTGATCGAATACGTGCATGGCCTGCCTGCCGATTCCTTTCTTTTTTAATCTCAACTAGCATATCAGTTGCCACGGTTTACTACGCCACTGTCTTCCTGCCTTAATGCTATCTGCAACAATTTTTGTTACTTCGCTTTCTACACAGTCCTTGACATCTCAAGTTTCTTTGTTAACCTCCAGGTTTATGTCCCATATTGCATAACCGGTGGAATGCAATGATTCTAGACTTTTTTCAAGGATATCGGTAACGTGGCGATCACGATTCGGTAATGCCTTCCATGTGCTGTTCAACCCATGAAATTTTTGTATAAGTTTCCTGCTTTATATCAGTACTTGCTATTGATATTTCACTTGGATAAAGATACTCTTCCATAAATTTTCTAGCTTAATGTCACTCATGAATTTCTGTTGCCTTACCAAGTTAGTGGAGGTTACCTTCATCTATTCCATATTTTCGCGGGCCCACTTGCACGTAAAAGCACGAACACTCATTGGTTCTCACTGCCTTCTTTAAACTGCTGGACATTTAGTTCGTTACTACGAAAGTGACTTAATCCGTGCACTCTTATTATGCTAAATATGAAACAGTAGAAATATACTTATCTGCAGTTTGTCGAAGTCTCCTTCACTGTGTTGGTAGCGAGATCCATCGTCGGTACCACCTCGTCGCTTCGTAGCTATATAGGATGTCTACCTTTTGCCCACACAATGTAATGTTCGTGACGCTCGCAGTCACGCAGAGTGGAGGAACTCGGCGCACTCGCAGAAGCAGCACCGGACAAGTTCTTTCTTCAGCACTTCGCCGTGAACAGTAGGTGCGCGTTGCGATCTGTAAAATCGCCGAAGCTATTGGCAGTCTTACCGGGTGCACGGGAAGATTGCCCACGGAGGAACAGAACTATCCAAGAAATAGTGGCCTTCGTCGAGCCTGATCACTACGTCGTGCACTGCAAGCTCGTTGTACGGGTTTGTTTACACTGGGCCTCCCTGATGCTTAGCCGCCATGCTTGCCCGGTGAATGGATGTGATGACTAAAGTCCCTTGATAATTTGAAAGTACCGCCACTCTTTGAACTCTGCCGCCGCCGTGTGACCTCCTCGCCTCCTCCTTGCCCCTTGCGCGTCCCCCCCACGGCAAATAGTTTTGCCCCCGTTTTCCTGCACGACGATTGGTCTCCCTGCCGTTGCCCTTGGAAACGCGCGGATCTTGAGTTTTGCTTATGTTTTTCTTTTTCGTTCGCGCCATTTTCCTCCTCAGCACGGCTGGCTCGGCGCTTTAGCTCGGCGTAGCGAACGTTGAAAGCTGTGTTTCCTGCTGTATAAGCTAGCGCTATGCCTTGCTTTTGCGCATATAACTGCAACAAGAAGCCTGAGCATGGTTATGCCGTTTTTGTGATACCGCAAGGAAAGCGTGACGGCTTGCGCAAGAAGCAGTGGCTGCATAACATCGGCCGAAAGAACTTTGTTCCGACAAAGAACAGCGTTGTTTGCGAGGTGAGGCGTCTCTCATTGCTCGTAGCAAATCATATCGTAATGCATCTAGTAATTCTTCCGGCCTGCTCACCAGCGTTTTTGTTGCGGCAATTTGTACGTTGCATAAAAATGCGGTTGCCCTCAGTAACGTATTATTATAAATGTATGAAGACGTTTTACTCATCCTGCCTGAGTGACTAACTCTTCTCTAATTGTTCTAGCTACATTTCACTGAAGACCAATTTGAGCCGCGCATATTACAGACTCGGGAAAAAAAAAGCTGAAGCTGAAAAAAGTTTGCTTTCGCTGACTTTCATTGCCATTAATTTATCATTTGTTTAATTCAATCGGTAAGCACTAGTAATTTCCCCTATGTTGTCCTTCGCGTCTTTGTTGGCTTCTCATGATATCTTACCACTGCTGTGTTCTCTTGAGTGTCTCTTTTTCTCATAATTCTACACTAGCATTGATTCTGATGTTGAATATTATATTCAGTACTATTATTATTGTTGTCGAATATTCTATTTTATGTTCTCGGTTACGTGTATCTTGTCAACCAACGTTAGTGCGTGTACATAAAAATAAAACATTCTGCTGACAATGCTGTTTGATTTTCGTTGCTATAAATGTTTTGTGATGCTTAATTCAAATCAAATTTAAATATGCTACTACATAATGTAACAAAATTTCGTTGTGAACTATTACAATACGTTGTCCAAAGGCGTTTCTCTTGCCTAAAGATATAGAATGTCTTCTCCTATAGATATACCGAGTATTTCTTAACGCTTCCTTGACGGCGACCCCTAAAGAATATTGATTAGATGCCCTTCCTCGGCTTCTACTACTGTAGTCAATGAGCGGTTGCCGGCACCGCTTTTTCACACTGAAATTCCGCAATTGTCCTATTCAGTTTACAGACCACAGCAAAAAAGCTATAACTTTCACATTGTGAAGACAAAGGCATGGACAGTCGATGCACTCGCGACTAATTAAGGCATGCTGAATATATTAACTGCGGTGCACATACGCGCACAGGCAAGAAAAAAGGGTGCCAGGTGTTCTTATTTATCGCCCAAGAGAAGCGAGCGTGAAAGCCTTCTAAAGCCTACTGCGGTAAGACATCCTTCATCCAACTTAATCGGCCTTAATCCCCTCTAATGTACCTTAATCCCTCCTAATTCACCCTAATCCACCTTCATCCACCTTAATTCAGCCTAGTCCTTCTTTATACACCTTTATATTTACTAATGCACCTTAATTCACCATCATTCACCCTAATCCACTTTCATCGACTTTAACCCTCCTTAATACACCCGAATTAATCTTAATCCAATCACTAATCAATCATAACTTTGCTAATCAATAATCATGTCTTATACACGGGTGCACATGCTTTGGTTCGCTTCCCGCCTTCTTTCGGTCACGCGATATTTTCTGTAGGTGACAACACGACCTTGAAACAGAGGTCTAAGATTTTTGCTTAATATGCCGCACACAAAGGGATGTGTCACAAGCAATACTAGATCAGACGCACAAAGTAAAGCATCTCATCATGCGGCAGAAAAACTGTCTGGAGTTTAAACTCGCCTCAAAAGCTTCCTTTACATCGGTATACACCGTTCATACGGCTTTAGGAAAAAAACAACCCCGTCATAAATGTTGCCTCTAGCATTATCGATGCTGTTGTTAACATTTCTCAAAATTTTCAACCCCACTGGGGCGCGCAACTGGCCCAAAATAACACGCCTCCATAGAATCCTGCGGCCCGTCCGCGGGAGCCAGGGAGGAATAGCGTGCCGTGCGCAGCCGGCGGGCGAGGAGAATCGAGGAGGAAAGCGCCGTGAGGAGGAGAGTGTCGCTACTTTCAAACATCAAGGGGCTTTAGTGATGACGCCACTACAGCGCTCCCTCGTGGTATAATGCGAAGCGTACTAAATTACAAATTAGTCTAAGACGCATTCAGTGCACATCTCGTAAGCTTCAAAATGCTTCTAAACCACGTTAAAGTAACTAATAATATTGTACTAAATGCATTTGTTTTACAACTTGCTTCTGCATGTAATGCACTCGGTGGAACGACAAACAAGTGAAAGAAGGCACGACCATGCACCGACGGTATGATCACGTGAGCCCCAGTTTGTCGACCGCCCAGAAGGCAACGCCCAAGAAATGATAGCCAGCCAGAGTGAATCTAGATAAACCAATGAAACTGGAGGCTTGTCGAAAGATAAACTGTGTCTCGGTACCATTCGTGCTTTCATTTTGGGGTGTCGCCAGAGCTCGTGAAGATCCCGAGTTTCGCCAAACTCGGCGCATCCTGCATAGCGCCCCTGTTATCACATCCGACGGCAACGCCCTAAGACAAAAAACACGACGAAGTTTGAATATCGCGGCTACTCCCGGCAGATACTGATACGACCCGTTTCGCCTGGTAAGCATCTGCCGAGAGGTGCCGTATCAGTATTTGCTGCGACATGTTATCATTCAAGTTGCGTCCCACTCTTCATGACTGCGGAGCTAAACGCAATATGAGCCTGCTTTTTTTTTTTCCTTTTGAGAGCGCAGCTCTTAGGCGCCCGGTCCTGCGGTGAGCGTCGGCGTCGGCGTCCCTCGTAACCGAGCAAACGAGCACAACGAAGGATGAAAGACGGCGATAGTGAAGAGATCGCGATGAGGAAAACGGAGACGGAGGCTATGGCGAAGTCGTGAGAAGTGCAGTGCCGCGGAAGACGGACTCCGCGGTGACGATGGCTACAAGAGGGCGCCGGAGTAGCGCGCGTCGTCTGTTCACCGACGACGCCGCTGATAGCATATATGCAAGCAAAGCGCTGCATGAGCGGAAGTCCGTGTGCGGCGGCTCCTGTGAACCGCGCCCGCGCATCACCCGCGCGTTGCCTGTCGCGATCTCCCAATGAGTGAGGCAGTCGTGCGATACTTCGGTCCGTTTGCAACGTGCCGCACGAGACGGATTGTCTGCGCTAGCCAATATATCGCGAAATGAAAACACGTACAGAACTGCGCTCAAATTTCTCATTACGAAGTATTGTATTCGTCGGTATTCTTTTTTCCTTTTTTTGTGTGTGCTCGCGCGCGCTCAGTTTATATATTGCCTTGATTGAACGTTGAAATTTGATTTAGGCGATATTTTCAAGTTAAAAAAAATAAAAAACTTGGAGAGTGGGGGCGGGGGTGCGTTAAAATGTGACTGCCCCCAAATTCGTCACGTAAGCAATGCCTCGAACCTTATAGTAGGAAGTGTAATTATCGAATTTTCGCTAATTATACAGATTTGCTTTCACTAATTGATAAGCGAGAAAATCTGCATGATACAAAAACTACAAAACTCCGTAAATGTTCATGGGTTTAGCGCCGCTTGGGGATACACGAAGCGAATGCCTATACAGAATGGGTAAGTGTATCTATGCAGAAGTCGTAATCTTGATCTATCACTTTCGGGGACATTGTCAGATTTGCGTGTAGTATAGCGTCCGGAACGACAAACAGTGAAGCGACGGGCGTTGACAGTGATCAAGGTACACGGAATGCTTATTTTCAAGTTTTATGGAATTTAAAAAAATTGCCTTTCGCAGATCATGTAATTCTAGTCCTTGAGATGGATTATTTAGAGAGGCGTACATAACTTACACGAGAAACCGAAAGACGTATTCAACGAATTAACAAAAATGCTCTATTTAAGTTCTTCAATAATTTCTTCATAGCACATATTGCAATTCACGAATTGTAGCCGATGAGTTTGCAAGGCGTATCCACTTGAAGTCAACTTCCAGAATGACACCAGCTTGGAGTTATGTGCCATCAAACTCACCGTAAAAATGCACTCTTATTCCACTAACTATTTAACAAAACAGCTTGTTATGCATTGAGGCATAAAAGTCACTGGAACGCCCATGTGTATAGTCCCACAATTTGGAAAATAATATCTCGGAACTAGCTTCATTCTGTAAATCTCTTCCTAGTGGATACGCCTTGCAACCTCGTGGCTGAAATTCGTAAATTGCATTATGTACCGTAAGATATTTATTGAGGAAGTTAATTAGGGAATTTTGCATGATTAGTTAAATACGTGTGTCAATTTATTGTGCTAGTAATGTCCACCTTTCTCATTAATCCAGCTCAAGGACAGGAATTATGCTATCTACCACAGGCGTTATTTAAAAATTCCGCAAAACTTTTAAAAAATGATCATGATTTAGAATACGACTGCAGATGCTTGCAGCTATACGACCGCACGGGTGCCGGCCAGGTTGTTTAAATATCAACCAATGCCACAGATTCACCTTTTTCAGGAGAAGCCCGATTTTGCCTGGCAGGAGAGTAATAGAAATCGTCCGCATCTCACGTATGCCCATGAAGCTTTCGATTGTTGGGAAAGGAGTCAGCATTTGTTCCAGCAGAAATTGAAGGGTTGAGAATTTCAGGATGTTCACTGCGACAATGTGATGGCCGGCGGCCACGCCAACACCTACGCCTTGTTCTTTGTTATATATATATATATATATATATATATATATATATATATATATATATATATATACTTAATATTTATCGGTACTGAGTTACGCTGGCGCTTTGTGGTGAAGTTAAACAGATGGCTAGTGGGGGCAATATCCAAAATTTGTAGACACGGGCTTAGCTGCTCCTGAAACTCAACTCATATGGACGGTGCCTCCCATATTTCCTACGCGTCTACGTTTCCAGCTCTCTTGCACTTGGCGTTGCTGCTCATCCTTCACTTAACGCTGCAGCGACTTCTTTTGTCATCATGCTGAAGCACTGCAGTTTGAGCACGATGTCGCTGTTCGAGGACAAAGTTTTTCTTTCTCGAACTGTGTTTACTTTTGACGCTTTTCTACATTGTGGAATGCGTCATCGCTCAGCTTTCGCACACACCACAGCCCATGCATCGACCGCACGATCTCAACGCTTTTGGCGTGACGGCAACGCTGAACGAAACGCGTCTGGGCCGGCGCCTGTCTCTGGCGGCGACACCCGTAAGCGATGTCGCCCCTCTCTCTGGTGTAGCTGTCATCACCTACTTTCCTTCCTTTAATCAATGTTGCGTTTTTTGCTCCAAATGAAATCGAGTAGACGCCTATGCTGAAAGTACCTGCTATGAATACCAGCGTGTTTTTCACTTCAAGGCAAACGCCGAGGAAGACTGTTGAAGAGAGACATAGGCAGCGCGCCCAAAATAAAAAATCACAGCCAGCAAAAGAAAGTTGACGCGACGTCGACGTAAGCTGCCCGCCTATATTGCAACGGCCGCAGATTTTCATATTACGATTCTTAATATGCAGCTCTGTCGCGTCGACGGACGCCACGGGTGTTTAAATATAAATATAGAAAACGGACAAAACAGTGGCAAACTTATTCCCCCCTGATGTGAATCGCTCGCTCCAAAACACTACGAGATCCTCCGCCGCAAGTTCGTTGAGGATGTTGGTCACTTTCATACGAACACGTATTTACGGTAGAACAAATCGTTGCAGTAACCTCGATAACATGCGCCATATTTGCCCGGTAAATGTGGCCTTTCAATTGTTGGCCACATTTGTGATTTTTGCAACTTGCCGAGGGCTTTCGTCGTACTTGTTCTTTTCTCGCGCTTTCTCTTTAAATATGCCGATCGCGTTAACTTAGAATGTCGGTTAATTTCTAAGCTGGCAATTTTGTCCAACGTTGAAGCTGCCTCGCGTCTCTTGCGTACTCCAAATCGCGGCAAAGACGGCAGAACGCCAACCGCAATCTGATATGTGATTGCGTCGAGAAACACTTTTTTCCCTTCTTTTCTTACTTCATTTACTTTTTTCTTTATCTTATAGACAATAGCTCCGTACCCCTTCCTGCTATTCATTAGTCAGTCTCTACTGGTATCACAAGTCCCCTCCAGGCCTTCAAACCTAAGGGATAAGTACAAATAATGAATATGAAATTGAGGAAATTAGACAATTTATGTCTATGTGCACGAAGAACGGGGTAGATGGCGGAACGAGCTAACGTTATCATGAAAAAGCGCAGCAATAAAATAAAGCCGCGTAATATCGCAGCTGCCGCGCTGCCAGCTCTAAGGCAGTCCGTGTGAGAGCGCTTGAACGCAAGTCCTGTCAAGAGGTGGTCGCGCTATCAGGTTTAAATTGCCTGCGACTCGCATTCTGCAGGCGACGACAGGCCGGCACGGCGGAATCGACGCAGAGTCGGCAATGGTTCAGTGGTTCATCAATCTGCTCTGATCAGTCATAAGTACTAGTCGTAACCGAGTTGGTTGAGAGCTTGCGAAACACCTTCAACCGACAAAATTTTAATGTGATGCGGACCATGAGTCTTCGTTCTCCTATATGGGAGGAGGAGGGGCATGAAGCTTTTTGGCAAACGGGTGAAAAAAAGAGCGAGGAAAACCACCTTCCTCTAAATTCAAAATCGATTTGCCAGGCTAAAAGATGTTGAATGTTTCCCCAGATAACAGGGCGTGTTCGTCCATCATCACCTCCCCCCCCCCAACCCTTGCATACAGACGCTAAAGGAGGACAACACAAGGGTTAAGTCCTTTAAAGAAACTTCTGTCAACTGTTCGCAGACTTGTTCATAGTAAGTGAGAATTTAGGCCCTGCGAAACCGTAACGCGTCCGCCTGGTTGTGCGCTGCGGCGACAGGAGATATCATTTGGAAACTATCCATAATGGTAAGTGTCGACTTGGCGCAGCGATTGCCTCAAACAGTTACCATATTAAAAAAAGCCAGGAAGCTTGTGCTCGCGTGCGGAACAAGCTTTCCGCAAGGCGTGGTATACATACATGTATACATATATAGCACACGCCGCAACATTTTCATGGGCCCTTAATTAGCTTGATCGCACCCTGGTCAATCTGATGTGATTCAAAGGCAGCTCTCCAGTTTCTGATGTCCCCTTTCAACCACGGACCAAATGTGCAACTAGTCGCAGACAACCGACTACTCCACCATCACACAATCAACAAGGGACAGATCATCATCTACCAGTGGATACCGGGTCACTGCGGAATTTCGGGAAATGACAGTGCGGATGACGCTGCCCGGTCGGCTCATGATGGTGCCCAGATTATACTCATACCGCTGTCAAGAACAGATGCAGCCTCAAGTCTTCGCTCCCTCGCCCGCGAGCTTACGCAGAATCTGTGAAACAGCAGTGAATTCACGAACGCACGTCTCCACAGATTGGATCCACGTCTGCAACTCCGCCTACCACCAGGGTTACCACGAGCGGAAGCAACACTTCTGCGCCGCTTGTGGCTCGGCGTGGCATTCACGAACTCCTATTCATTCCGCATTGTAACGGCCGACAGCCCTACTTGTGACACCTGCGGCTGCGAGGAGACGATTGAGCACCTCCTTTGTGACTGACCCCGTTACAAAGTGCCAAGAAAAGTGTTCGTGACCACGCTCGAAAAACTGGACAATCGCCCCTTTACAGATGGAAAAGCTTCAGGACACTGGTCCAGACGGGCTTCGGCACTCAAGGCCTTAAGGGCTTTGCTGAAGTTTTTTAAGGACATGCGAATCGTGCGAGCGCCTTCGAATGTTGTAGCGCGTAGTATCGGGTAGCTTGCCGGTACTTGCACTGGCTAACCTCCCTGTCTTTCCTCCACTTTGTCTCCTCCTCCTCCTCCTCCTCCTCCTCGCGGCCTGTTCATCCGTTAGGTTCCAAAAGTTTTCCGCCAGAAGGTACAGTTGAAAGAATCGCCAAAAAGTAGACACTATACGCTTATATAACAATTATACTGCCTTGGATAAAGGCGTGACAACGTCGTCGAAGCACAATTCATGCCTATTCGTCCGTGTAAGGGGCCAGATAAGTAGAGCGAGATTTCGTTTAGAAAGGTCTTAACCAGTGGTAGTTCTGATTGGTTACCCTACACCGGAGGAATTAATAAGCGAATAGAAAGAGAACGAATGAGTAATGCAGATAGGAAGAGAGAGACAGAGAGTCCTTATGAAGTGGCATAAAAAAGGAATGCAGCAATAATGTACCGAGACCGTGTCTGACTGCCGCAGGTACGGAGAATCGGTAATGTCTTTTCTAGGTCAAAGAGAAACGAGATGGTGAAATTATTTGGACTAAGAACAAAATAAAAAAAATTGGGCATCTACTTGCAGAGGCGTTGGTCTTCGCACAGACATCGCACAGTTAAAGTGTAGCGACGCAACGCGTTACGCGAGAAATTTATTATTCATTCTTATAAAAGCAACAAAGTATATATGTAAGGTAAAGCAGTCAAGTCAGGTCAGGCCAGGGAGTGACATCAGCGAAGTTGTTAGAATTCTTTATCTGTGCCTTTTTTAATATTTAAATTTAGTCAACCATTCCATCAATTCCAACAAGCATATTGGAGACATATTAGATAAGAAGACAGCGCAATATTTAGTTTTTTGTATTGTTACCTCTGTAACATATTTATAGATATGTAAGTTCTAATTAAAGAAGTGTGCTAGAAATTAACATACGCCGCATCGGAGAAAGCGAGTGAAAGCTCTATGATGAAATGCAACTAATTCTTATGGTGTGTGTAAAGTCGCCTACAAGCTACTCTGCATAGAGGAGGGCATGACGGATTGAAAGGCCCTAAAAGAGAGAGGGTGGTACAAAGGAAAGAAGGTGTGAATAAGACGGACTTAGCATTTGCATGCAAAATGATGTTCGGTGTTTTACATTCAAAATGAAGACGACGTGAAAGTGAAGTTTGGTCATTTTATTGTGCATATATGACATTTCCTAAAGTTTGTCAAGCAAGCCCCTAAACTTCCCAACATATGCAAACAACAAACTCAAAGCCTGCCTCTGCCTAGAAGGACAAGGCATATAGGACCTAATGTGCTTTTCAGTGTCAGTGGCTGCATCCCTAAGAGTTCGACATCTATGACTGCGCAAAGCTATATGAGCTGGGAACCCGGTGACCTCGTTAACATCACGTTAGACCATAAACGTTCGCTGTCGGTGAATGGGAGTCAAGATGAGTCTTGCACGATGACGACGACAGGCGTGCGTATAGACTAATGAGGCAGTCGACGTCAAATGAAGTTTGCAAGTGGCGCTTTAATGAGGCGTAATCAACAAAGAGAAGATGGCATTCGCTCATATAGTGGCGAAGAAGTGCGCGGGTCAGCGTCACGGTTGTGGTGGGAGAAGCCACCAAATCGGCTTGCACCAGTACGGAGGCGGTGTGGGGGAGAGCCCGGGGAGTGTGATGTACATCTAGAGTGGTATGGAACAGAGGCTCGTGTGTGAGGCGAGTCAGAAGGGAAGCCAGGTTTTTATACTGTGCGTATCATATAAAAAGAAGCATCCCGCGTAGCTTAACCGTAAACGCGCGCTTTGGCTCCACCGACGCCGAATTCCCTGGACGAAGAGCCGTGCTCGTTCACTCGCGCGTCGGAGGCCGAGAAGGCTGACGCTCGTCCAGTAGGTGCGCGGAACCGTGTTTACGCCTACGGACAGCTACAGAGAGACCAAGGTGATATATAGCGTTTCCGAGGGGAAAGAATCGGCACTGAATCTTCGCCGGAAGCGAAGCGGAAGGAGCAGCCACGCGTGATCGTGTCTGCTTAGCGCAGTCATTGACTCGAGGTTGCAGAGTCCGTTTCTTGTTTTCGTCACACGCCCGCGGTAGCTTGGAGGCTACGCGTGTTCTCCTGCAAAAGATAATGGGTTCGAGTCCCGGCCGCGGTCAGATCCGACGTCTTTGGGTGGCTTTGCGGTAGCTGGTCCCAGTGCTTTTTTTTGGCTTGAACCTGGAACTCGATGCCCTGGCTAGGAGGCCTTCCTGGTCGCTTCTTTTGGTAGGCACTTGTTAGGCGAGGTAAGGAATTCTGCAATTTCTGTTTTGAATTGAGCCAGCGGTAGTACTTGTTCCTTCCCAAGCAGATCCTGCACCCTCCTGTACAATAGTCATGCTGCTATTACCGATAAGTCTAGAATTGGCGTAAAAAAATTGAAAGTGCCATTTCTTCGACCTTATATGTACGCGGTAAAGTCCAAGCAGTGAGTCCAGCAGGTCGACCCCGCCCATGTGTCTGTTATAGACCTTTACTACGCTGGGGCAATCAATTTCGCGAAACTCCTTGGCGGAGGTAAACCAGCGCTTAGTCTTTTGGACTGGATCTCTCCCAACAAAGCTCGACAGAAATGTCACGGCGCAGTTATCGTACCAACGCCCACACGATAACTCCACGTCATCTATCGTGCTTGTGAGTTCCTCTGAATCACCACGTCATTTACATTTCAGTTCCTTTTCGCTATTCAGGCAACAGTTGGTAGACGATTCGCCCTCACCGTACCGAGCGACAAAATTCCATCTTGTGACCTGCAGCTTCAGGCTAGTGAACAGATGGCAGCACGTTGCCATGTTTTGTCTTTGAAGTTCATACTGTGCCAAATATGGCACACACCGATTTCAGGTTCTCTGCTGTAGTTGCGGACGAAATTGAGAAAACTAATAACGGGCTTGAATTGATGAGACCATAAAATATGCCAAAATAATTTTCTATATTTCTGCGGTGAAAATGTTCAAAGAAAAAAAATACCAATTACTGGTGTTTGCATTCTCCGAGTTACACGTCGGTTCCCAAAATCTACTTCACCTCTGTTTTGCGTATCGCTCAAGAGATGGCAGCACTTTCTCATAATAAGTGCGCATAACTATGAGAATTACTCTGACGCGCAACTGGGCATCTCACACATGCAAAAAAATGATAACCGGTATGTGCCAAATATGGGACGCCATGCAATAGAGGGTTATTAATTAATACAGCTTTGCGTCTGCACGCCCTGCGTCAGTTGTCCGCCTGACAAATTTAGCATGGTCTTTATTGTTCAGAAATAGCAAAAGCGTACCGTAGCGTACCGTAGCGTCAGTGGCGTAGCCAGTAATTTCGTTCGTGGGGGGCTCACTTTGCAGCTCGGCCTCCCCTTATAATTTAGTCAAGAAATAACATTATATATATATATATATATATATATATATATATATATATATATATATATATATATATATATATATATATATATATATATATATATATATATTTCTTGACTAAATTATAAGGGGAGGCCGAGCTGCAAAGTGAGCCCCCCACGAACGAAATTACTGGCTATATATATATATATATATATATATATATATATATATATATATATCTGTCATTCAACAAACTTGTTTACATTTTCTACATATGCAACGACCAGGGGAAAATCTCAATGACGCTGTCCTTTGTTAGAATGTACTGAGCAGGAGCAGCTGTCACCGGTTGTGTATTGCGAGTAATTGCTCGGAAATTATAGTCGCAACAGAGAGCACATTTAGAAAGCAGGAGTTGGAGCAGGAGTATATTGCGCGGGGTGAAGATACAGCTTGATACAGGGCAAAAAATTGTCACTGGAAACAGAGTTCACTGCGCATATACACAAAACCTCGCAACAAGATATTTAAATATACGTATAATTCTCCAATAAATCTACGTACCTAATAAAAAGTCACTATATATAATGCGTCAAACAAGGCAAATAAACAGGTTGCGCAAGCACAGATTCAGAGATCACAGCCCCCCCCCTCCCTCCCTCCACTCCCAAAATGTATCGCGTGCGACGGAAGGCGGTGCGCTTCCTCCCCGCTTTTCTCCCTTGCGCACACAAGACTCATCGTCGGCTCACCCCCTCCCCCTCCCCCCCCCACGCTTTCATTAGCACATAGAGCATGCGGCGCGTGGTCACGAAGTTATCGCCCTTGGCCTTTATTTATACGGAACATGCGGGCAACAGCAGGAATGCGCCTGGAGTCTTCATATAGCTGCTATCGCAATAATATAATAGTATCCGGCAACTGAAGCGTCCCGTGGCCCATTATTTTCCGCAGAAGAAGTAACAAAATCAAACTTTCACCATGCGACAATTCGCTGCGCCGCAACAATATCTTCCTTTTTTTCTTTTTTGGGGCGGGGGGCGGCGAAATAAAATAACGCAAAGGAACGCATGTTGGCTACAATCGAATGCCTACTTTGGGCACCTAGTGTGGCTACCGAAGGAATATCGAAGAAAACGTGTGATGCTTGGTCCACAGAAAACCATACGCATAATGCTCGGTATCCTACACCGGCGAGACAAAATTTTCCGGAGAGGTTGCGCTCAAGCGAACTCGTTGCAATCCGTCGAGTCCCCGCAGTGCTGGCGGCGAGCGGCTATGCATTGTTTCTTATTCTCGTCTGCTAGCCAGAAAGCGTCCAAAACTCTGCCAGGCGAAAATGCAGTCAGCCAGAGAAAAGGAACGCGCATCCAAGTGCGTAGCGCGGTTGTCGATGCAGCACGAGAAAAACGCATGCGCTCTGGCTGGATCGGCAGCCCGCGGGTTACGAGAACAAAAGAAAAAAAAAGAAGAGAAAGGGGCTCAATGTATGCTCGCGTAAAAAAGTCTACGTAGAAAAATAAATAACTTAGTTACAATGGTGGATTTAGTGTCTTGACATGGATGCTTTGGCGCAGGTGGAAAAAAAATTTTCATATTCTTTTCTGTGACCTGACGGCACAAATGAACCACCACAACGCTTTGGCTCATCGGACCTCGCTGCGTGCTTTGTCAACTTGTCTGATAGTATATTGATTTGGCTTGTCTCGTTGTATGGCCCGATGTACGACTTTTGAAAAGTCGATGCACGTTTGGCGTCAAATGTTTACAACAGCATTAAACCCACAAAGTTCCGTAATTGAAAATCTAAAGCACGACTTCGGAAATGTCAATGCACCTTTCGCATCAAAATGTTATGAGAACTTTATACCCACAAAGTTTCTGAATTGAAATCCAAGCGCTCCGTAGATTCCGATGCCGAGACGAGCCCGCTCGCCATCAAAACGCCCTTGAAATTTTGTGCTCGGTGGGGCTCCTTGCGTTACGATATGTGACACCCGATGCATGGGCGTTGCTGCGAAACCCAGCCCGATTTCGCAATGTTCGCGCTTAAATGTCTTTTCGAGCGTGAGTTAAGGTCATTCTAGACAAAATTGAGCATGATTTCCGGCGCCGGGAGTTGTTTTGGTCGGCGGCGCATGACAGCACGAAAAAATTTCGGGGGGGGGGGGGCTGAAGCCCCATAAGCCCCCCCCCCCCTGGCTACGCCCCTGCGTAGCGTACCTTCATTTTGCGCGAAACGGCTGTTTCCTTGCTTTCTCACGTCATCTTTTCCCTCTCCTGCGCTTCCCCCCTGTAGGGGAACTGCAAGGGTCGCAAGACTTATTCACTCGTTTCGCGGCTGTATCGCTTCTACCCATTCTCCTCCTCGATTCCCCTTCGTCTCTACAGTTCTATCTATATACGTACACTCTGTACTTGCACGTTAGTAGAATGATAAGCACTGCTGTTTCTGCTATGCTTATGATGGGGGTCACGGATAATTGCAGCTGTCAAGGGGCTAGTTTGGCGACACTCAGGCAGCTCCAGAGAGCATTGTGGACACGCCGCGCGATGAAAAAAGTCCAAAAACGATTCTCGCGTCGTCTTTCCTCTCTGCCACGCTCCTGCCACGTATATACACGCTCTGAAGCACCCCCCGACGCGGCGTGCAAGACAGAAGCAGCAGCCCAAAAGTCGAAGGAAGAGGCAAAGAAAGATTCACTTTGAAAGTCGAAGGGCTGCGCGGCACACGCAGCACAGCCACAGCGTAAGCTGGAAGAGCGGCTCCGTAGGAGCTCTATTTTCGGGACCACGCACTAGAGGGTCTTCGCGGCGAAGTCTCTTTGCACCGTTTTCAGCAGAACGAACTGAACTGACCGCCTGGCGTCGACGGTGAGTTGGGGACGTATTCTCGGGCGATCAGTTTCGGCGATACTATCGCCTTCGCGTGATGTAGTGCTCAGCCAGCCAATCATGGCACGCCTGCATGGCCGAAGCGATAGTATCGCTGAAAGGGATCGCCCCAGAATACGTCCACTGCTGGGCCCGACGTTGCCTGGTTGCAGCCGCGAGCGTAGCTCTACGATTCGCTTCTTCAGCAGCGGTTCGTACCTTGTGAGGAGGCGCCATAACGTGTACCGAAGAGTAAACACAGGTATCGAGACTACGTGGCGCACAAGTAACACCTCTTGACAGCTGGCACGATACGGTGCAGCTGCTACATGTCGTGACACCTCGTGGAATACAACGCAACTGCAATGCAAAGTTCGCACGCATAGACTCTACGCGGTACGCATTTCACATCGTGTGATAAGTAGCGCGATACGATGCTGCTACTGCTTCTGCTGCTGATGAGGATTTATTGGCATCCCCTTTGAAACGAGGCGGTGACGAATAGTCACCTAGCCTGCTTGATTTTATCAGGTATGCTATACATATGTTTTTATTCCAGCACTATTGGTATACATCTCCTTAACCTTATTTCTTTCTTCCTCAAAACTTCTCTATCTCCCTTGTACCGCTACCTATGCAACTGCTACATTGCGTGCCACCTGGTGCAATAATGTACACCTGCAATGCAAATGGTACACGTATCGGCGCTACCTGGTGCGCATCTCACATCGCGCGACTTCTCACGCGCTAGGACGCATGTATAGGGCATGTTTCTGCAACAGCTAGCAAGCGCTGGCGTGGCGCAGTGGTAGAGTAGTTGGCTCCCGCATTGAAAGCGCGGGTTCAATCCCGGTGGGAACTGCGTATTCTTTTTCCCCTCATTCCTGGCGATAGCTGCGATGGACACCGGCGGCGGCGGCGCACAACACTGCCAAGCGAAACGATTATTGGAGTGAGCCCATAACAGCTTACGCTATTAAAAAAAAAGGGGGGGGGGGGGGTTGAAAGACCATGCCATGTCAATGCAGTTGATTCGCACGTGCATTTCCGAGCCTTGTAACTAACGACATCTATCTCTAGACGGATGAGAAACATTCTCCGCGTGTAACGCGTTCTTTACCAACGTAGTATTGCGTGGCCCCGAACAACGCTGACATTAAGTAAAAGGATGCCCTAAATGTCCTACACAACATGTCGAGGCACTCAGAGGAAGACTTATAAACTGCATTGCAAGGCAGATGCATACTTCGAAACATTAAAGAGCATTTCAGCTTTAACGCACAATAATAATCAAGAATATTTGAGCACTTCGCAATTTAGCGCGAGCATAAATGGGGCACATGCAGCTGAAGATTACAGCTATACCATCAAATGGCGATTGGAGCATGAAGAGCGCAGCACCAAAATAAAGGAAACTTGCAACCATGAAATGTAAGTAGCTGCTGTAAACGTCCATATGTGTATGTGCGTTTGTGTATGAGCCCGCATACCTTCGTAAGCCAAGACGTGCCTTATGCTACTCGATATCGCGCTGCGTGTCATATAGACTGCGAGAAAATACCGTATTCGCACGATTCTAACACGTTTCTTTTTTCTTTAATGAAAAGTGCGCTCAAATTTGCATGCGCATCGCAATCATAACTAATTCCAGTTGAAATCGAGACAACAAAACCGATTCTTATTAAAAAAAAGAAAGCTAAATGCAAGGTAGCTAGTCATACTGTCATCAAACGGACGTTCTTTTTTTTCTCCTTTTTTTCATGCAGAGGCTAGCGGCCGCCATTTTTCAGTAATTTTCATAATGATTCTGCTCAACCGCCCTTTATAAAAGTAGTTCAATGGCAGATTGAAAAAAGACGTTTTCATTACGAGGTATCCTACAAGCGTAAGGTAATACTTCTGGCAGAACAGGGTGGCCGGGCAGCGTCGCGCGCGTTAGGCGTTCCTGCATGAGACATGCGTCCTCGAGAGCGCAAAGGAGGTGTCGTCGGAATCCAATGGCAACTAGGCGCTAAGGTTCAGCTGTGTTCGTGTCTGTGTGCCTTTCTATGTACCATGAAATTGTTTCCATGCCATACGCGTCGGCTCAGGTTTCGTTAGATATGCGCGGTAGAATCGTCACCAAGTTATGAAAAACATAACTATTTGGATATTTTGGCGGAAATATAACTGCGCGTTACAATCGCGGGCGTGCTAGAGGCGTGTGTCTGTGAGAAAACTTTTATTGTAATGAGGTCCGGAGGCTCGACTTCTTAAGCCAAGGCGGGCCGCTCCCAAGTTGGCACTGTCAGGCCAAGCCTTTCAGCGACATCATGGGCCCTCTGGAATGCCCTTAGTTGGCCTTGAAACAATTGGCTTTGAACCCTTTTCTCCCACTGTGTCCATTCTTCAACGTGGTTGGGGAGAGTTGCGGACACCCCGCCAACATGTGTCTGATTCCAATGCAAATACGTAATTTTTCCTCGCAGCAAGGGCACTCTCTAAACTTATGTTTGTGATTATACTCATGTACACTCACAATGTGCGTGCACACAGGCAATCACACACGCACGCACGCACGCGTACGTCAAGAATGGCTATGCCATATACCATATAACATAAATCGAAATGAACACCAAGACCCGTATTGTGGACGAAGACAGACGAGAAATCTTTCGTGTTGTGTCAGAAAGCGACGATGAGCGTTTGTATGCACATGTAAACGTGCGTGTAAACACCAGTAACAACACGCCGGTGGCGGATCTCACTGTACGCATGGGATGAATCCCTGGTTAGCTTTATCACATTGCTACACGGGGTAAGGGCTACAGTTAATTTCTGAACTGAGCATCCGGCTGAAATAGAGCCTATTTCGCCTATTTGTCAGCAGTTATTAAACGTCAGAGGTAAAGCCAGTCTTGTATGTTCGAGATGCAGGAATTTAATTGCCCGAAAGCCGCACAATTTCAAAGAATGCGAATGGCATCAGCACATGCAGGGTGACACAAAGTATGTATGAGAGGAGATTTGAACCTGGGATTTCTTACTCTGCAGCATAACGCCATAGCCGATGCTTCATTCTGGTGGGTGATCTGAATAGTGAAGAAACAAGAGCCCACAGACAAACCGTATTGCCCTATAAATAGTCCGCAGTGCCAGGTAACCAGAGAACGTTAGACGACCATTGGGCTGTCCGATGTAGTCTGAAGTCGGCTGCGAGTGTCCCAAGGCATGAGCGGAAGCCGCGAGCTGTGCGTCTGCGGCTAAATTTTGTTAACTCAGCTCTGCAGTTCGCCAAACGTGGAGATTACACGGGTTTGGGGAAGATTAAAGTGCTTTAGCACAGGAGACATGAGAACGGGATGGCGTGTCACCATCGTAACGACTTTCAGCAAGCGAGTTTCAACCAACCCTGACCGTGAACATATCATTAGTGAAGGAGGCTGGCCAATGGCAAATAGCACTAACCCAAAGACAGCTTTGTGAACTCGGCCCCACAAGTTGTGGGTATACGCTTCGTGCACCGCCTATAGAGGCGCCACTGATGGCCTCCTAGCGGGCGCTTCCAACAGTACGTGCGGGAACAGTAGCAGACGACAACGCTTTGCAGCAAGGGTGGCTGAAGTTCGCGGCTGCGATTTCTTCTTTGTTCGGGCGCCAGAGTGCTTCTTCTGTGGTGACAGCTGTAGGAAAGACGCTGACCTCTGTAAAAGCGGGTATGAACACGATATTACCGGTGTTTGGGACAACATGCGTGCTAGGTGCGACCCGCAGACAAACGCCATGAACCCATTCACATGAAGTGGATTTCATGTTAACGAGCCGATAAATTCTATTGAGTAATGCGATGTCTCGATCGTTTTTTTTTAGTTCTACCGTTGCCGTAATGCTGCTTCTGTACCTCAATAATAAGCACCAGTCGTTAGTGCAGATTATATCAAACAAATCCGCACGGTGCGATGTCTGCATATGCCGTTGTGATTTTTCTGCCGATTAATAGACGTGACATTCCCGAATAAGTGCAGTCAGTCGCCTCAAGAAGAGTAATTGAGAATTTATTATTGGAAACGCGTACACTAGTCGACGAAGTTACCAAATGCATGGGTTAATAAAAGCGCGTGTTAGCGCTGTACCGACGATGCAATTCTGCTGCATACGCCAATGAACTGCCGTTGCCGCTGCTGCTTTTGCAATTTTAAATTCCCCAAAGGAGCTGCTTGGAAACGTACAAAGATAAAGTCTGACTAACGTTTCAGTACTTTCTTTTTAATGTTGCGAGAGAGAGAGTTGCCACATGATATATTTAAAGGCAGAGCAGCGCCAGTCAAAGTAGAAGAGCACTGGCGGCCAGGGCGGGTTTAGTCCCGTGCGGCGTATAAGCATAATAAGAAATAATTCATTTGAGTACAACATTCACATGCAAGATGGGACTACGTTGTGAAACAAACAAATCACTCGGCGTGTTAAGTCTGCTCGGACATCATGGAGGTGTGATGATTTCCCAAACGTGACGCGAACTTTTCAGCGAAAGATGGAACAAAAATACCATATGCGGCAACTATTAGCAATTCTCGCCCTCAACTACCTATTTTCTAAACACATTTCCCAAAAAACCACAATATCTAAGATGCCCTCGGGCGAAAAGAATAAAGCTGTTAAAGACGCACTTGCTTGGTATCATTCCGATAAGACACAGCGTGATTTATACCCTTTACAAACAAGGCAGGGTGAAAACTTCGCAGCTCAAAAAATCGACAAGAGTTATGCATGCAGCAACTAGCAACCGTTAAACATATGCAAAGCCGCGCGTAAAATAGACCAAAAAACATGAAGTGCGTGAGAGCTGGTGCGAGTACTTACCGGGCCACACAAAACCAACAATTTCAGTTCTTGCAAACTTGAGTAGCTTTAACATACAACACAATGCGCTCGTGCAGTCGTGCTGTCTAACTAGCGCAACACGGTAAAGAAGCGGAAAACAATATAAGCGGCAAACGGCATTCCGAAGTTTAGCGGAATGCCTTTCAACATCATGCTGCCCTGCAGACGAGCTCCATCGCTTACGCCTCTAATTATGATCGAATGGAAAAACACCGGCGCGAAAAAAAAAAAAAAGAAGGATGAGTACAAGAAATTTCCCGCAGAAGCGACGATCCATTGCTACCGTTGCTCCCGCTGATGAAACTTTGCGGGTAATGATTAGAACCGTATCGCCGGCACGTTTTCGCCGGTATTTGAGCCCCCCACCCTGCAACAATTCTTCTACGTTCCTTGAAGCGTTGGCCACCCCACACATGCGAAGGGTGTTGCCTATTTTGCTCTGAAAACATGAACAAGACAGAGAAGCACTATCAACGACACAACCAACTACGGCGCGCGGCTGGCTCATCTCCCTTGTGTTCTGCGCGAGGCCGCCACTAGTGGCGCGTCCATCGGCGCGCACTACGCCTATACTGTTTCAGAACTATACCTAAGAAGCAGGGTCCGTATTCGCGAAACGCTTTTACGATAGAAATCTTTGTAAGAGCAGTTTCCGGCCAATCCTATGCTGGACGTATTATTATCGAAGGCGGCCAGCGAAAAAAAATTGTGAATTCTGCCCCAGAAACGGAAGTCCCAGAATAATGCTTTGGAAGTTCATGATGCTGTGACGAAAAAACATAACGAATCCACGAGTTCCGCTCAAGAAGCAAAAGAAAATGAAGTTGTAGCCCCCTAAATCTAAGAGTCCTCAGCCTCAAACCCATCGCATAGTTTCCGCAATGTGATGCTTCCGGCTTTTTATCTAACTCCTCACTAACACTTGAAAAGTTGCGAAACGTAAATTGTATCCTTCGAGATCATAGCAAAACATTGTGGTAACTTAAGCATAATGGCGACGGCAGCAGACTGGTTGCTGAGCCAGCAATGTGGCTGCCTCATCAGCCACACGCACGCACGCACGTACACGCATACCCACATACGCAAGCACATGCAAACACACACGCACAAACACACACACACAAACACACACACACACACACACACACGAACGCGCACATACGCACACGCACACACGCGTGTGCGTGTGTATCCCTCATTCAGAATTGGAATGGGAGATATACGCCCATGTGCGACTCTTGTGGAACTATAGAAACGATTGAGCAGATCCTATGTCTCTGTCCCCAGTATACGACGTCGAGCATGAAGCTCTCCGGACAGCATTGAACCGGCTGGACTCTAGACCATTTTCGTAAATGAAGATCTTTGGACCATGGCCATACGCGTCAATGGCACAGAAAGTCACGAGAGCGTTGTTGCGGTACCTCAAGTCGACAGGTCTTGACGAACGTTTGTAGACTCGGTGCTAATCTTCAAATGTGCGCGAAACTGTGCTCCCTCTGTCTCCGTTCTGTCTCTTTTCATACCTATACACCTTTCCCCAGTGCAGGGTAGCAAACCGAACGTGCGTCTGGTTAACCGCCATGCCCTTCATCTCTTCTTTTTCTCTCTCTCTCTTTTCATAACTTCAATGTTCTGAGCGCGATGTCTGGAAGGCGCGGAAGTTTGCAGTGTACGATATGTGCTCAGGCAGGTAATTCGTTTTCGTTTTTAGCTTACGTTTTTGCTCGATTTGCCATTGTTCGCCGACGACGTGTCATAAAATTATATTATTTATTATTTATTTATTTATTCATACTGCAGGCCAACATACTGGCCCATGCAGGAGGGGTAATACAGTTTACAAGGTAATAACAATGCAACAAAGATAATAAAAAATGTATATATAACCAGTGCATGAAAATGATGCATCCCATAGCCACGTTACAAAGATCATAATGCTTCCCTTAGCACAGTAACTACAACAAAATAATCGCACATTTGAATTTATTTGTGCATCAAAACGCTATTGCGGTGCCCTTTCGAAAACGTTGAGAATGAACATCACAATGTGGTTTGACGATAAAAAAAAGAAAGCTGTATTCTATAGCTTTTTTTTTTTTATTTCGTACGCTATTCGCTGCTTCTGCCCTTCAAGACATCAGTTTCTCTAGTAATTGCAGGCGACCTCGAAATCTCCGCATGATTGCGACATCGAGTTAAGCAGCGGGTGCGGCAGCTGCTTCCTGTCGGGAAGTCGCCAGCTTACACGACAATCGGGCGACGCACGCGCTTTCCTTCCGCGCAGCGTTGTGCAGTTATTTATCATCGCGAGAACTAATGAGCGCCGTCGCAAAGCTCCAGCTTGGGACATGAAATTCAAGGCTAGAGACGCCGCTTCTGGTTATGCTGAAATTGTGCCCGCGTTCTCACTTCCGATTCTTGATGAAACAAATAACGAACATCATTCTTTATATGAAGTATCAAATGCCGCAGGAAAGCATTGTTCGGCCAGCCGTACACCGTTGTTCGAGCGGCGAGATCACTAATTTATCCATCTATCTGACAACTACACTACACCAGGAGTGCCATTTTATTGGTTCTGCAGTTGAACCCAATGTGCTCAGAAAGCGTATCTGAGTAGGCGTTAGGCGCATCGCTCACTCAATACATAGCCAAACTCACGCGTGGACTGCCTTCTTTAAACCCATGTTTTTCAATCTAGGCAAGATCAGCAACACGTGAGCTCGCAAACTACCCTGACTCTTAGAATCCTTCTGGCCCCGAAAACCGCAGACCAAAGCACCATATCCTTACTAGGAAATAAGGTGTCGCCGCTCTATACGTCTGTGGTCGCACGGCGAACATTCGATAACAGAGAGCCTCTGCTACACCGCGCATTCGAGCTATGCTATAACTGCACTGCGTTTGACGGTTACTGCCAACGCCCGTCTCCCAGCAGCAGCGCGAGCGGCAGAAACACACGACAAAGACGCTTTGCGCTCGTGATAGGGGCCGCCAACGCGAACCTTGCTTTTGTTCTCTTCGCGTCCGGGATCCACGCGAAACGAGACTCTGTTGCGAAGAATCTGATTTGTGCTGATTGGCACTCAGGCAGGATTGGGTTGCGACGATGTCATTCGACAGCGACGCGAGCGTGATGCTAGGCAGGGTAAAGTGGTCTAGGAGAAAGTATACATACATATTAAGCGACGAGACACAGCGAAAAGTACGTGCAGACACAGAAAAAAAAATGAAGAAACAAATTTTCTCTCGTGCTTAGTACTCCGACTTGCTGTGCTCGGAGGCAAGCATAATTGTTTCCGTGAATCAAGATGGCGCCGCTTAATTAAATTTTAGTTTCTCAATCTGTCGCCAGCGCCCGGTTTTCTCGTGGAAAGTTCCGCGCCACCGATGCACGCGCCTGTTATTGCATTTTCTGGAGAGCTCACTTTCTGATCCTCCAATGCGGGGCGTACGTTAACGTAGCGTTGTGGTCGCACGGGCGTGCTGTATGCGCTCCCACATGCTGTTCGCTGCCGCTCGGCATTCAAAGCACCGGTGGCACGAGCACGCTCCGCCAGTGCGAACGCTCGTTTGGCAACGGCGTATCGACGCCCGCTGGCACTTGATTCCCTCTCGTTCCTTCTGTGTACCGGGGACACATCTGTGCACCGATTATCCGGTATTCTGTTACTGGCTAGATCACAATTCAACAGCAACTACGCATACAGCCTGTATGCCTCTGGACTGTGAAGCGTTTGGCAACAGATTTCAAATCGGGCTGTCTCCATCACGTCACGCGTCTTCCTTATGCGCCTTAAAAGGCTACGATGTGAAAATGTCTTTATTTGGACAGGCTGACAGAAGTCCTGCAGGTAAACACAGAACTCTATTACGGCTTCCTTTTTTTTCCGTCTTTCCTTTCGGAATATATTTTTTTTTTGGTTAGAGGTTGTTCAAGTAAGGAACTGAGCACATTCTTACTGTAATGAAGCAATTTAAACAAACATAGATAATTGGCGATATCAATACAGTTGCGATATCAATACAGTTGCTGTTGCGAATTCCATAAAAGTGTCCCATCAGTCGGTAGTGCTTTGTAATCGTCGGCTTTCTTTTTAATACATTACAATAAAGATGTTGGTGCCTTTAAGTAGCACCGGCACAGGAATGATAGCGTCACATAAAATGTGATAAACCGTAAAATCAGGTTGCATCAATGCATTGAAGACATCTCTCTCTCTCTCTCTCTCACACACACACACACACGCACACGCACGCACACGCACACACGCACACACACCAGTATTGAGGTGACAGAATGACACAGGAAGCCAGGCGCGTGCAGAAAGAAAAATACAATTGGGTTAAAAAAACGCATGATGACAGCTCTCAATAAATGCTATAAAGTGTAATCACTATTTGCCAAAAATGTTGCTCGTTTCCGGATATCTCTGAGAGGGCGGGGGGAGCACTAGCACGCGCCTTTGTAATGTACCTATGGCGCATGGGCTTATGCAACTTCTCTGAGGCTTAAGGAACTGCTCTTTAATGCCATTAGGTCACATATGAAATTGCAATTTGAGTAACATGTCGCTGACGTTGTAGTAAATGGTGATGTACATTTGCATCAACGCAGCCACAAGTGCACTGTGGCCTCGAGAGTCCATCGCAGTAGGCACAGCACCGCGTGAATTCTAAAAGCAAGTGACCCGCGGGAAGCAGGCAGCGCGCTCATTTTATACACACAAACGTGGCGCCACCTCCTCCCCATTGGCTCCGCCATCACGTGCCCAATGACGCACGCACTAGGCCACACTTCTAGTCAGCCAGAACCGTGGAACCACCATGGTGTCGAGGAAGCGTGCTCGTTTCACACCCGGAGGCGTGGGTTCGATTCCCACCCAAACCGAAAAACACCAAATTTTCCTTTTAAAGCCCTTATTTACTTTGTTTATAGCAACCTCCCTGTGAAATTTGACACGAACCCAGCATTTCTGACGTGTTTTCGCTCTTTGTGCCGTCGGCCATTTTGGTACCGTCGATCGGTCACGCAGTCTGCGCCGACAGATTTTTGCGTAATGGGGCATGTCATGCTTCCGCATTAATATGGTTGCGAGAGACGGAAAACTGAAATTAGTGACCTCTAGAACCAGCATAGGTAAAACCTTATTTCAGGTAATGTGGTATCACAACAGTGGCGCATGCTAAAATTAAAGGACCCGCCGAAGTGGCTTATCGGCTACGGTGTTGCGCTGCTAAGCACGAGGTCGCAAGATCAAATTCCGGCCGCCGCGGCCGCATTTCTATAGGGGCGAAATGCGAAAACGCCCGTGTATTGGGGCCACGTTAAGGAACCCCAGGTAGTCAAAGTTAATCCGGAATCCCCCATTACAGCATGCCTGATGATAGATCCTGATTTTGGCGCGTCAAGCCCCAGAATTTCATTCCATATTTTATCTCACAAGATGGTTACGACTGCAGATTGCTCTGCCACAGAGAGCGAGGCATGCCTACCGTAGAACACGTTAAAGTGGTTCGCGCTCTACAATAGCAAACGCCGCACCAGTGCCATTCTTGCGAATCATTATAGAACGTTGCCATGCTTAGGACAAAGAGGAAAAATGGTAAGAAAACAAGGAAGTCCGGACTCCCTGGGAAACTTCCTCGTGAAACCACTTGGACCCTACGTGTGCTTTAAAGAAATCGTAATTATAACGCATAGCTTACGCCAGAGCTTGTCCTAGTCCAGTAAACTTTGTACTGTTTTTCTACTAGCACGTGCCCACAAATATCTGCCGTCACTTGACCTTCGATTTACCTTACGACGCACTCATGACGGTGCAATCGCCAGTAATCCGGCTTTATGCTTTTTCACCGTGTGTTATCAGCCGATATCCGCTGCTATCACATCCTTTGGGCTGGTGTGCCGACTAAGTGCGCTGCGAGGCCCCTACATCAAGCCTGCACTGGAGTGTGATGAGAGCGTTTTTGTGGAGTAACGTGGTATAAAGCCAAACTTTTAGGACAGCGAAGCGGAAGTATTTGTCCCCCTATTCCTTTCAGCCACGGTTTAGGGTCTATCTTCCACTTTCATTCCCTTTCTCCTTTATCAAACATAATGGATTGTCCCAAATTCAACCATTCTCTTCAACCTATTTCGATAGTACAAACACGTACGTAGTATATAATACATGTGATGTATACAGTAGGCCTATAATACAATATATACTGTCGTAAGAAGAAACATTATTTTTCTTATTATTCGTTTCTGTGCGGCCCCGTCTCTACTGAATGTAAGTGTCTTGAGCGTGCGATAAAAATAAGCAAATCCTTTTCGTTGTGTAGAGTTTATATAAGTTCGTCCGGGGTGTAAAAAAGGTTACCTAGGCTCGTTATTTTTTCCCGTATGTGCACTCTTTGCTGTACTTTCGAATGAAAACATGAACGTGTCTCCATCCTGCCCCCCCCCCTTCCCCTCGTGCCTTCATTTATTTTTGTTTTGCGACTGTATTAAGCTCACGGCAATAATCAGGGCACATATTCACAAAAAGCTCTTATATGCTAGAATCCTTCGTAAGAGCCAATTCCAGCCACTCCCGATACTGTACATATATGCGAAGGTGATGGGCCATTGACGAAAAGCGCTTGCGAATGAAAACCTTTGGAATACGGGTTCAGACTTTTTCGTTCAATAAGTGCGCGTGAAACGTTATTCGTTAACTTTGTTATTGCGTTTCCCTTTGCCGTGGAGATAAATTTTTATGTAATGCCTTGGAAGTCTATTCGTGCCGAAGTGTTCAGCAGTAATCTCCAGTGAGACGTAAGAAAGGGATACAGACAGCGCTTTGCTTTCAGTCCCAACACTAGGTGCCTTGGCGAAGCAAACCATGGCATTCGTTTAGCCGGCGTCGACCAGGCCTCCTGCAATTTGTTCACGTTAGTGTTACAAAATAACCGGCCATGATAATGACAAGTCTGCACCCGGTAAAGTAACAATCACGCATGTACTTTGTCCCTGGTACATTTTTGCATAAAAGAAAACAAAGAGCCTTGGACCACATTGAAAAACCTCTTACGCTTGAATTATTCAAGAGCAAATCCGAGCAACTCTTGATGCTGGACATATTATTAGCGAAGGCGGCCTTCTAATAGCAAGGAGAACTTCTGAATAAAAAGCCTACTGAATTCCATCCACGAATCGAGAATAACGCTATTATAAGCTGTCTTCTCGTCTGTTCTGTTACACATGGGTTGCTGTGGAGAGACTGAGGTAGAGAGAGTACCTCGAACACCTACTTCATTTGTCTGTTCTACAACAAGAAAAATAATAATGAAAACAATTATTAGTAATTAAATATTAAGTGTATGAAACAATTATAGTGAAAAAAAAACTCATAATAAAGATGCCACAAGGGAGAGTTCCCTCGACATCTAGTGTCTGCTCGCACCACTGCCCAAGTGAACTATACTTTGTAGCTTTTATCAGTCGGTGCAGGACTTCTTCGCGTACTAAAGTCGATGGCAGGTCCAAACGTACCGCTCAGTTCCCAGCACTGAGCATAAGTGGGTCACTTCAGACGTGGCTGTGCCGCACCGCTTATTATACGTAGACTGATATAATTTAGAAGGGCGGCAGAATGGCCTATTGGTAGGTATTCCGACTGCGCCACTTGTTTCATTCTGATGTCGTCCGGTTGTTGCTGTACTTCTCGCTATGTACCCTTGCTGAAGACCTATCCCTATGTATGATTCCAGCCTTGTAAAAAGATGTTCGCCTTTTTAGCAGGTGCATTGCTGACCACGGTCCCAGCAATTTTTGTATTGTAATGAGGGAGGCTTGTCCAATCTGCCTAGTTTTTTTTTTTTTTAACTGTGAAAGGTGTTGTGAGCGTACTCTTGTGGTCGTTCAGATCACCGCCGATGTCAGTCGCTAGAATCCCAGAGTGTTTTGCCAGAATTTTATAAAGAAAGAACGTTGCAGTGCGCCACAACAAATTCTTACTCCAGACATATAAATTGTCGATCCGCGATCCTAACTCTCAACGCATATATTCTAGCCATACACTTCCAGCATTTGTTTAATCGCTCCCTAGATGCAGGATGATACCTTGATGTGCTTAAAACTGCTAAAGTAGTGCCAATTCATAAGTTATAAGTCATTCTATGACGTCTAGCTACACACCGATATCCCTTTTGAGCACCATCAACACAATTTTTTTAGAAAATAATCTGTAAATATATAAAAGACCTTACAATCAGGCATAATATCAGCACTACAGCAACCAGCATGGTTTCAGAACTGACACACCAACTTCTACCACAGTATTGGTTTTTACCCAGAGAATAGATACAGCTCACCACAACAATCGAATTGCCGTCGTGGTGTTCCTAGACACACACAAAAAATACATTTGACATGGTTTCTCACTACATCCTTCTGTGTAAACTCCACAGGAACGCGTGAAGAGGCAAATCTTCGAAAATAATTAGAAGTAACTTCTCTAACAGACGGCAATGCGTTATAATAAAATGTTCAACTCCTCAGCCTAAACAATGCTAACAGGAGTAACACAAGGCTCTGTTCTAGGGCTTGTTCTGTTCAGCTTGTATGTCAATGATTTCCCATCTATCCTTAAATATTCTGAAGCTCTGATGTACGCTGATGATAAAGCCTTATTCTTGGAAGGCGACGCACTGGATGAATTAGAAGCTGCTATCAATGAGGGGTTAAAGAATGTTCAAAGGTGGTTTGACAGCAGGCAGCTCACCATTAATAAAAACCAAAAGTACGCAATCTTTCAGTCGAAGAAAAAAGCAGATTATGGGAACTTCCGAGTAAGTCTGGATAATACCCGTTTTCATCAAGTAAAGTCTTCTAAGTGCCTCGCCTTCACGTTTCAATCTAATATGAACTGGGGTGTCCACATATAACAATATCTGCAATAAAGCGGAACGTGGGTGCCATATTTTCTTAAGGGCACGTGCGTTCTTCTCTACGTATATTTTGCGCACATTCTATTTTGCTTTTGTTCACACGCAACTAGGCTATTGTATTGAATCCTAAAACTGCTTAGCCATATACAAAAATGCACAATAAGAGTTATAACGTTCTCTAGGTCAACAGACCACAGTGCACCTCTCTTTAGATCACTTCGTATATTGCCACTAAACAGTGCACACATATACAAGGTCGTCCAAATAAGTCATTGCTGAAATGTTAGCTAAAAACGAACTATTTCTATTTCCATTAAGCATATTTACGTTACCCACACGGAATACGAGAGCCTACACTAATGATAACCTGAACCGGCCTGCTTGCAAAAATGTTTATGGAAAGAGATTACTCAAATATGATGGGGTCCTAATTTGTAATTCTATTCCGAACAATGTTAAATCAAATCACTTTTTACGAGTATTAAAGCAGTTTTTATTAAATACGTGAATAACTATTACTGTGAATTATGAGCTTGTGTATATTTTTGCTATTTCTTTTATAATATTTGTGTGTGCCGTATGTTACGTCGCTTCAAATAAAAAAATATACGTTTCGTAAAATGGACCCCGCACCAGCCGCGATGGATGTAGGCTCCAACAATGTTTTGTTATGTGTAGTGAATTTTCTGGCGGAAATAAAGAAATATAAAAATAACAATAAACCACTCCGCAGATGCTGCAGCGGTAAGAATACTGCGCCTGGACAGTAATGTGCCTGGCCTCTTCAGTGCTCGTTAAAGTAATTGGCTGCGCTGCTTATCTATAAACCAGCGCGGAACTTATAGAAGATAAACGAAGCCACTTGCAAGAGTAGCGATACGCAGTATAAGAAAGAGGAGGACCGAAAGAGGTCTTGTCTCTCCGCTTTTCAGCAGCCGGGGCACACCACCTGAACAAACTAGAAGCATTACTGACAATCGATTTCACCTTCTTCCCAAAAGGAGATTGCTCGCGCGCAACTGCTTACCTCACTCTAACCGATATCGTGCGAAATAGCGGAAAACTCGCTTCGGCATAATATCGCTCCCGCTATCGCGTCCATATACTTCGCATTATGGGCGGAACTACAACTTTTCGTTCAACGTTCTTTTTTGTGCGGTGTATTTTAGACACTGAAGACGGACGTCGCACAGCTTCTCAATTTTATAGGCCCAGCGGTACTCACGAAAACTGGAGCGGCGTATGCTGCACAGATAGCTATTTTGTATACATACAGTAGTGAACAAAAGTGTACGATATTTCTCATTATGGTTCTGTGAGCCAATGCGCTCATAATATAGCCGCTGCGTAATGTCAGATCGCCAGCCTAGGACAATAGTCTCTTGAACACGCACTGCCATAGTAATTTACTCCCACCGCATAGCCACACACGATGCGTATAATTCGCGTATTCTCAGAATGTGTTACACGGCCGGTAAAGTGGAAGCTTGGGTGACTTGGTGATTCAATATCAACATGTCTGCACAGCCCAAAAGACCAGGTCCCTGTTGTGTTCTTGCTTCTGTCCTCGTCTTTTGCGCTGTGCAGACATGTCGGTATTACAAGGAAACCGTAATATCACCCAGCAGTGAAAATACTTGCGCGCTCATGAAGTCAATTTCAGTGATATGTGGTCAGTTTGGCTGAGCCACAGTGGCCGCTGCTTCTTCGGTGAGATATTATTTTCTGTTTTCTTCGAAGAATCAGTGCTGTGTTGAGCCTTCACTGTTGTCCAGGGAGAACAGACATCCCGTGGGATTCCTGTGTGCTAAAGATCACGCACAATATCGCGTGGTTTGGCTGCGCTCCGCAGCGCATCTACGCCTACCACGGCGGTAGGCAGCAAAGAACACCGGCTCGAGCCATATGTCCGACAGCGCGTTCCCAGGCGCATGAGTGCCGCAGAATCGGCGCCGCATTCGGAAGTGCCACAACAAGCGCCCAATGTTATCAAGCCGGCGACGCTAGCTTTCAACGCCGCCCTACCTACCAGCGCACCTTCAGTGAATATGGCTGAGACCAGCGAAAGTGAAGCTAAGAAACCACGGGTTGACGACGACAAAACATCTACCTATGATCTAAGTGAAGATGAAGATATAGACTGCGATGAAACGCCGATCTCCTTGGTAACGTATAAAAAGAAGCGGCCTGAGGGAATTCCAGTTGTTTTTCGACCATCACAGAAAGGACGCAACTTCTGGCAAGTGAATCCAAACCGCGCTGCGTCGGTAATTGTCTCTGCGGCAAAATAAAAAGTGCAGTCTTTCCGCGTGAATAGAGATGGAAGTTTCTCTGTCAACGTCACTTCAGTCTCATCTGCAAGACATCTACTGTCAATGAGCGAAGTTGCTGGTTTGGAAGTCAAGCCATTCATTCCGGCGTCTTATACCAAGAATGTTGGCAAGATACGCCATGTGCCAATTGAGTATACGGAAGAACAACTGGTTGACTTCCTGAAGGATTTTGGAGTGACATCTGCCCGTCGTCAGGCGCGCTACAATCGCCAAGAAGACGGAGCGGTAGAATCACGCCCTCTGAGAACCGTCATCCTCCATTTCAAAGACAAACCAATACCGCAACGAGTGCATTTAGGTTTCACGAGCCACCCCGTAGAAGAATATCATGGCCCTGCTCTAAGATGCTACAACTGCCAGAGATTTGGACATCTATCGAAGAACTGCCGCAGTCAGCGTCGCTGCAAGATATGCTCAGAAGACCACAACCATTCAGAGTGCAAGTCTGTGTGTCAGCCAAAGTGTGCCAACTGTGGCGGAAACCATACAGCTTCCTACTCTGGGTGCCCTCAGAGCAGAGCTGCCTCAAGGTTACGCAGACATGAGTTAAAATATGGAAGGCTGCCTCCTCGTAATGCGCCCCCACCCAAACTTGATGCTGTAAGATGTGCGCCTCAAACTCCTAACAAAGAAAAAGAGCAAGGGGTCCATATGAGCTATTCTGCAGCTCTAAAGCACTCAGGTCGACAACGTTCTGACAGCGAGCGGCACGATCCACCTTCAGAGAATGCTACTCACCTTGCCCAGGCTTCGAGTAAAATTCGCCGACCTTCTCAGCAACGCCCTCAGCCACCGACACAGCAACCTCAGTTAACATCTGAGCGACTACCTCAGCATTCGCCTCAACCACACCAGTCATCCCAGCGACCATCTCAGTCAATTCTTCAGCGACCTGCTTCGAGCGCGCATGGAGCTTCAGCGTCGTTTGCTGATTACGCGTCTTTACCCCGTAGCCCAGATGATCCTGCCCATGCTATTCACAGCTCTTCGTGCAATTTTAAGTGCCATTCCACAAGCAAACAACCTACCAGAGGTAAAAGCACTGCTTTCTATGGAATCGTTGGTGCTTCCACAACCACCAACAGCTCCACCGCAGGCTTACAATGAATAATCGTTACAACAATGTTTCCGTATTTCAGTGGAATGCTAATAGCCTTCGAAACAAGTCAGCTGATTTTCGCAAACTACTAGCTCAACATAACTTTGTTGTTTTATGTATACAGGAGGCAGGCGTAAGAGATGACTTTCGTCTTTCAAACTATGTTATATATAAATCATCGCGCATCGCTGGAAATAGCAGAGCGATGTTATGTGTGAGAAAGGACCTGCCGTCCTATTTAGTACAGTCGAGCGATGTAAATATACCGGAGTGCGTAGCATGCAAGATATCTTTCAGAAATACAAGCGTCACAGTGATCAGTCTTTATCTACAATGTGCTAGCAAAATATCAGTAGACAGCTTGGTGAATGTGTTTGGTATCGGAAACTCACATGTGCTGGTTTGTGGGGACTTCAACGCACATAACGTCATCTGGTGCAGTGAATATAACGATTCCCGTGGAAGCATCATAGAGTCTGCCGCAGAAAAAAGTAATCTTATCGTGTTAAATGACAACTCTCCAACGTTCTTGCGGGGGTTTCGTTACTCAAGCTGTATAGACGTCACGCTCTGCTCACAAGACCTTCTTGATGGCGTTGAATGGTCAACGGACATAGAAACGCACGGTAGTGATCATTTTCCGATCCTGGTAAAACATCGCCTCATACGGATTGAGGGGACCCGGCGCTACTCAAAATATACTAATTGGCAAAGTTTTCGTCACCACTTAAGTAACTCATTGGGCGAAAATCCGAGCTTTCAAAGTTTTGCAAATATCTTGTGTGAGTCTTACGAGATCTGCACAAAGCAAGTCATTGTTCCAAATGAATGCGCTGCAGTCGACGGGGAATATGAATATCTAAGAGCAATTAGAAGACGAGCAGAACGGGCTTACCGCCGCAGTGGAAAGCTGGATGACTACAAAATGGCACAGAAAGTTCGGTCAACTTCACGCAGACGCTTACAAAAATTAGGTACGAGAAGGTGGCGAGAATACTGCGCGTCGTTGTCTCCCTTTACTCCAGTTCCCAGAATAATGTCAGTTGTCCGATCTTTTACTGGTCCAGTTACCCAGAGCCATCCCTTCCGAGCCCTTGCCGTAGCTCGAAGCACTCCGGAAACATCTGTTGCTGACGAATTCTGCCAACTTATATCCAGACCAGGAATTCCGTTCACTTGCCTACAATTTACAAGTTCGATAACACTAGCAGAACAGAAAGTTCGTGCGTGCTTTATGTCACAACATCCTCAACTTGACTGTAATTTAGTCTAAATGAATTGAAATGTGCCCTTTCGTCATGCCGTACAAAGACAACCGCAGGCCTAGATGGTGTCACGTATACGATGTTAAAGAACCTAGGTCCTGTAGGAAGAATGGCTCTTTTGGAGATATTTAATGACATCTGGATAAGAGAGACTCTGCCAGATTCATGAAAATTAGCCCGGGTAATTCTAGTACTAAAACCAGGAAAGACTCCCCTTTGTCTTGACTCCTACCGACCCGTCAGCTTCACAAGCTGTTTTTCCAAACTAATGGAGAAGATGATAGACTGTCGACTGCAGTGGTGGTGTGAACACACAAATATGTTTTCCAATTACATGACCGGTTTTCGACAAAATCGGTGTACAATGGATTCAGTATTAGATATTGCCACATGTGTCGAACATGAACGAAGTTGCGGAAATGTGACAGTAGCAGTATTTTTAGACATTCAAAGAGCATTCGACACTGTAAGTCACATACACATCCTTGCTGGTATGTTAGAGCTTGGCCTACACGGTCGAGCACTACGATGGGTATCAAATTTCTTGAAAGACAGAAAAATATTTATGGAAACAATCGAAGGCGCGAGTAATTATCACAGCATCACACAGGGCGTTCCGCAGGGCAGTGTTCTCAGTCCGTTTTTATTAACTGCGTCATGGCAGCCTTGCCACTAAAGCTCCCGTCTGGTCTACAGTATTCGCTGTACGCAGATGACCTCTGCATATGGGCCTCTGGATCTCATATACAAGACATTCAAACAACGCTGCGAGAGGGACTTGATAGTATCGACACCTTTTTAAAAGAAAGAGGCATGAGTCTTTCATACGCAAAGACAGCCGTACTTCCTTTTACTAGACGACAGCTGAATAATTTCCAACTTACGCTTAATGGGCAAACTTTGATGTTTGTGAAAGAGCATAAATTTCTTGGAATTATTCTTCACCGCCAGCTAACATGGGCGTCACACATCCGCGCTATTGAAAAGCAGACCAATGCAGTAATAAACGTACTTCGGCGACTCGCAGGTACAACGTGGGGGGGATCAGTCTCTTCGCTACTACAAGTTCATAACGCACTCATAAAACAAAAAATTGCTTACTCGGCTCCTATTCTCCGTGGTTTATCGCAAACGTCTGAGGAACGGCTTCAACGTTTACTGGCAAGAGGGCTGCGAGTGTGTCTTGGGGTTCCGCAGGCTACCTCGAGTTCTTTAGTAATTGCTGAAGCTCGTCACCCACCATTTCCAGTCATACGAACGGTTGAAACATGCCGACATATTTATCGCATCTTAACCCAACACGAGAATCATCCATTAAACCTCGCGCTTACCGAAAGAAACAAAAGCAAAATTCACGATGTTGTTCGAGAACATAAAGCATTATTACCAAGATTCGAAATATGCAAAGTGGATGTTTGTTACCCTCCCTGGATGTTAACATGTCCTAAAATAGAATTATCGGTTGACGGGATTATATCTAAGAGAGACATGTTCATAGTAGCGCCCCAACAACTGGCACTCTTCCAAATTTACTCCTTATATCCCCAGTACATACACGTTTATACAGATGGTTCGTGTCATAAAAATTCCTCGACTTCAGCATTCGTCATTCCACACTTAGCGCTAGAGCAAACATTTAAATTATCCCGAGAGACATCTTCCACCGTGGCAGAACTGTTTGCAATCCTGTGTGCTTTTCGGTTCATAGCATCAAAAGAACATTCGCAAAAATGGGTTATCTTTAGCGATTCGCAAGCCGCTCTCACATTACTACAGAGCAATAAGAAAATTTTTTTGAACACTTTGCTATTGTATGAGACACTCAAAGAACTTACAAAAGCAAGCGCAATGAACCACGTAATTGCATTCCAGTGGATCCCTGGGCACTGCAATATTCCTGGAAATACTGCAGCGGACGCAGCTGCGAATCGGGCGCACAATAACGTGGAGACAACGAATCTACCTCTATTGCGTAGTGAAGTCCGTCTGCTCCTGAGACAGATTTTTTGTCGCCTCAGCAAAACTACCTGGTTTGATCAGCAAACTAAAAACTCTGAGTTATACTTTATAGACCCATGTATAAACTTAACAATGCCGGAAAAACTAAGAGACAACAGAAAATTTGAAACATTGGTACACCGCCTGCGTCTTGGTACTGCATGCACTAAACACTTCCTGTACAGGATGAAACGTGTCTCTAGTCCACAGTGTTCTTGTGGCCATGCAGACGAAGATGTGCATCATCTTCTCCTCGAGTGCACTAAATACAATTCACAAAGAAGGGTACTGCAAGCAAATTTGTTGATATTAGACAGAAGACCTTTCACTCTAAAAAAAAATACTTGGCCCATGGCCAACTGCGGGCCTTCAAAAAAGAGCGGTTCTTGCTCTGAAAAAGTTTTTAGAGGAGACCAACATTTTGGGAAAATATTAGGTATCAGATGATCCGAATGCGCTAAATGAGTAACATAAACGTTGTTCGTGATTCATAATTGGTTTATGTGGCGATCGCAACTTTTATGCAATATGTATAATTCTGTTCTGTACTTGCAGTGCATTGCATGTGTTGTGTGTTATGACTGTTCTAAATATCTGACTTTATATATGTGTACGTGGACTGGACTAATGCACAGAACTTTGCGACTCACGTACTGTTGGACTGTGTATTTTTTATTCATCCAGTGTTCCAGTGAGTGCCATATTTCGTGTCGCTATTCTCCCTTTTTACGCAAACTTGTTCCCTTTGCCAAGTGACAAGGAGTAGCCGGTGCCACCATAAAGGCGCCAACCTCTCCTAATATTCATCTCAATTAAAAAAAAAAAGAGATCAAAGGACGAGAATAACAAATCCGCCTCCATTCCGCCCTCTGAACGTGGATGCACAGCGAAGCTGTTGCCGACGTTAGGCAAGCACAACTGACGTTAGGCGACGTTACACAAGCACCACCACCTCAAGCGACTTACAGTCAACCACAAAAGTTCACGGACCCCGTGTCGCCAGAAAACGTTCAATTTCTGAGCAGCCTGTAAAGTAATCAGTAAAACCGAACATCACAATGTTGTTCGCATACACTGGTAGAGGCTATATATGTGAATACTAGGCTCCATTGTGAGGCTTCGCAGATATTAAGCTCAATCTGGTGTTCCGTAAGATTTTGTGGCTGACTGTACGTCACAGGCGCACGCGCGGCTGCGGAACTGCCGCATGCATCTTCATTCTTGTAGGCCCTCCGCCTAGCCCAAGTGCCTTAATGGACTAACTGAGGCCCAAACAATGAAACGTTCCTTTCCTTCGAGCGCTTCCTAACCTTACGTGAGGCCTCCTTACAGCGAAGGACCGATGGAGGAAGCAAGCATACTCTGAAACCTCCCTTCACCCGTCCTCACGTAAGGAGCGGTTGCCGCCACGCCTGGGTTCGAGATTATCTCTTAAAAGCTTTAGGCGAACACCCGAACACCACTATTCAATAAAAAAGGTTGTATCGTCGCACATTCTTTAAGTTGATGAGCTAATATAGAGAAGCGTGGACGCTTTTTTCTAATTTTGTTTACTAAACCTAAAGAAGTAGCGCATTACAGTGCAAAACTTCATGTGCTCCAGCAACACTGGCACGCCGGCGTCGTGCAACGCCTAGCAACGCCTAGCAACGCTTCCATGCCGCACGCGTGACTGAAACGAACGTGCCTGGCGAAACGTACCGTGTAAAGCCCCTGCATCTACGCGCCACCGCCGGCCAAGCTAAGTACCGCCAACCTACCCTCCTCCTCCACGCTCCTCTCCTCTCACCCCCTTAGCTTCCGGCGTGAAGCGGAACTTACGTAGCTTCAACTTCCTGTTCCGAGTGGAAGTGACGCTATGTTTTTTAGCGTTGTTTACTTTCGCGTCGATAGAGAGGCTTTAATTGCACCAGCTGCGGTTGAAACTGTGAATGCGATTCCATCCAAGAACCACCGCCTATTGTAATCGGCGATCTGGTCGTGTTCGCTGCTTCGCGTCAACCTGCGACGGGTTGTGCCACGAGAGACAACGTACAGTGGAATGTAGTGCCTGGGCGCTTGGAGACCGCTCCCGTTTTTCGTGCATTTGGAAAACAGCGGCCGCGAACTACTACTTCAGCGGAATACAACAGCTTGTCCCCTTTGAATTCTTCTTGTTTTGAAGCATACATCCCCTCCAGCCAGCACGTATGGAGGGACTTTAGTAAAGGAGTTCGCGACGCCAATTTGTACGGCAGACGCATAGAGTTTATGCTGTTGATTCTGAGGTTGAAGTTGTCTCGTACGATCGAAGGTAGCGAACGTCCCAAGTGCGTGCACTACGTGAAGGACTGCAATGACGTGAAGCTATGAAATATAACAAGTTCAAATTTGCGTGGAGGGCATTCAGTGACATGGTGAAAACAAGTGTGCTTTTCTTGTGCGATATGAGCGGAGGTGTGCAGTGAATTGGTGCGTGTGCGCGTGTTGTAACGCGTGCAGAGGTGGACGGCGAATTTCCAGGTCGATACATTCCAGGTCGTTATCGCCGAGAGGCGCCGGGGCGGGTCATTTCCAACATGCCGGACACATGCAGCAGCCGATGATGCAGCCACAGTCCATGGCTCTCCGCACTTTGTCAGCGAAAGAGGACGACAGGCAAAGCGTGTGGGCGCAGCGTACGCAAACAAGCGCGTAGATGCACGCGAATGACGCTTGGTGGAATGGCTAGTGCGAGCAACTCAGATTTGCACCGGTTGCTTAGCACGGGCGCCTCACCATCGTCTGCAATGGCAGCGGAAATTCTCGCAGCGCAACTCCAGGAAGCGGAAACGCCGGAACCGGAAATACCGGAAGCGGAAATGCCGGAACCGGATTTGGTGTGAGGGGAAAAGGCGGCGCACACAAAGGTTGGCGCTACTTAAGAGAGCGGCGGTGGCGCGTAGATGCAGGGGCTTTAGTACCGTGCTCGCACTTCTCCGAACGTGGGCGACAGCGCGCATGCGCAAGCAAACGTCACGTGGTTAAGCAGTGAGGAGAAGCGCTCGTTCAGGGCCAGGAGCGGCGTAAGGAGCCATGAAGGTAGCTTGGCCCAAACAATAAAACGTTCCTTTCCTTCGAGCGCTTCCTAACCTTACGTGAGGCCTCCTTACAGCGAAGGACCGATGGAGGAAGCAAGCATACTCTGAAAGCTCCCATCACCCGTCCTCACCTAAGGAGCGGTTGCCGCGTGCCTGGGTTCGAGATTATTTCTTCAAATCTTTCCGCGAGCACCATTATTCTATTAAAAATGTTGTATCGTCGCACAATCTTTAAATTGAATAGCTAATATAGAGAAACGTGGACGCTTTCTTCTAGTTTTGTTTACTAAAGTTTAAAAAAAGTTGAGCATTACAGTGCAAAACTTGATCTGCTCCAGCAACGCTGGCACGCCGGCGTCTTGCAACGCCTAGCAACGCCTAGCAATGCTTTCATGCCGCACCCGTGACTGAAACGAACATGCCTGGCAAGACGTACCGTCCTCGCGCTTCTCCGCAGATGGGCGACAGTGCGCATGCGCAAGCGAATGCCACGTGGCTAAGCAGTGAGGTGAAGCGCTCGTTCAGGGCCAGGAGCGGCGTAAGGACGCATGAAGGTAGCTTTGGAGCTACCTTACGCTGAGGAAGCACCAAGGAAGCCTTCGCCGAGGGCCCCTCAGTAAGGAAGCTTTCAGAGTGACATAAGGTAGCCTCACCGCAATGAAGGCTTCCTTAGTGAGGTAAAGGAAGATTTCATTGTTTGGCTGCTTATGCTGAGGAAGTACCAAGGAAGCCTTCGCCGAGGGCGCCTCAGTTAGGAAGCTTTCAAAGTGACATAAGGTGGCCTCACCGCAATGAAGGCTTCCTTACTGAGGAAAGGAGGGTTTCATTGTTTGGCCCTGAATCTCCCAAGGCAAAATGCGCCAGAAAATTCGTAAAGTACGACTTGCAACCTGCAGACGTGACTGTAATTGTAATTCGAGTCTGCTGGAAAACGTAATTCTGTTACGCAGCAACTCAGATACAAAGTCTTCCAGCTTTCCTTTGTTTTTTGTGAACACCGCTCGCGCGGACACGAAAACTCCCGGCCAACTAGAGGCTAGCAGCTTCGCTGTAAAACGCACACGCATCCACTCGCACAAAAACTCGGAAAGGGCTAGCAGTGGACACCATGAAATGAACAACAGTGAAATTTGAGCTTTATGGCATCGTCAAAAACCAAAATGTTATTCATCGCGGTGGTGCACCCAAAAGGAAAGGGATCAATACCATTGAGTTAATTGACAGTGCTATATTGACAGTGCAATTTCTTGACAGTGATATTTATTGACAGGACCAGTTAAAACATAAGCTGGTTTATTTACCGCTAGAGCATACTGCCATTTGCCAGAAGGCCATTACTTCAAATATGTATGTTCTGAACTTAAAACAGAGCCGATGGCGCAAGCATTTCAGATTACCATGCATTTGCTTTAGATAGATTCAAACGAATGACGGCAGCGCGATATGGATTGCATTTAAAGGTATGATTTTCGACTGCGTGAATATATTTGTGTCAATTTGTAAGAAAAAAAATAAGCAGAACCCATGTGTAACATAGGACATTATACGTACATTAAAGATCGAAAAATTTGCCTAGAAAGAAAGCAGTTTAAAAAAAAAGATAACCTTTCAGCCTTTGGTGTTCTATTGCGCGCAAAATCGGCTGATGCTGAAACGAAATATTATAACGTAACCTTAAGTAATTTTATTATGCATTATCCACACCGTTTTTGGCTCCATCTATCGCTGAATAACGCAGGTCCCAGTGACACAGCTCTAAACGATATGAATTTCAGATCAAAACAAATAGTTTTAGAGCGCAGCTCTTAGGCACCCATTCCTGCGGCGAGCGTCGCCATCGTCCCTGGGCGCCCTCGTAACCGAGCGAACAAGAACCGCGAATGACGCAAAGGCGAAAGCGGATGAAAGACGTCGACGGCGAAGGCAGCGGGAGGAGGAAAGCGGAGGAGGACGGCACGGCGAAAACGTGAGAAGAAAGGCGTAGTGCCGCGCAGGACGGGCTTTGCGGCGACGACAGCTAGGAGATGGCGCCAGAGTAGCAAGCTATGTCTGTCCACCGATGATGCCACCGATACCATATATGGAAACAAAGCGCTGCATGAGCGGAGGTCTGTTAGCGCCGGCTGCTGCGAATCGCGCCCACGCCTCACCCACGCGCTGCCTCTCGCGATCTCCCAATTATCGAGGCAGTCACTCCACAATTCGCTCCGTTTGCAACGTGCCGCACGAGACATTGTCCGCGCCTGCCAATATATCGCGAAATTAAAACACGTATACAGTTGCGCTCAAATTTCGCATTGGGAAGTCTCGTAGTCGTCGGTCATTTTTTTTTTTATTTCCGAGACAGAACAGTTGCTGGAGGGGTTCATTGGCTAAAAGCTGTTATATACAGCTTGACTGCGCCAGTGAATCCTTGACAAGACAATTGGTACGACAGCAATACACGACCATAAGACACAATACATAATTTAGTAAATATAAACCTGGCACTGAAAATTTTGTAATTGTACACCATACGAACATACTAGCAAAGAGAATGATAAACGTACTTATGAAAGTACTTCACAGTTGCATTGCTCAAGAAACAACAAAAATTAACACCGGAAAAATACAATAAAGCTAGGAGACATGCAACCATGACGGGTAAACATCACAAAACTACATTTTCATAGCATTAACTGTCCTCAGAGTATTTTCATATTGTCCTCATTTTTTGAGGATCATGTTGTCCTCACAAAATACCATAAAGCAAGAAAAAAGTCACAACCAAGAAATAAAACAGCAATGTATCACAATGAATACATTATTCAGTTTCACATCACAACAAACATTAAATCATATTAACAAAAGCAAACCGTAGTTCTTTTAACATGAAGTTTTTTACATGACTGTATTGATTGAGTTTTTTGGCCAATTTACATAAACGATTGGAACTTGTAATAATTGCGAAATCTTCGAACAAACGAAATACCAGTGCTTATTGTACGTGAAGTAGCATCTCTGGTAGTTAGGCGTACGGTATCAAAAATTGTTTAAAAGCGTCACAAGAGAAATAATAAGAGCCTTAGAATACGATAAACACACATGTTTTCAGATTTATAATGATTGTAAGTATGAAACCGATGGTGCATTGATGACATATCTAAATTAGCTATGCGGCCGGACAACTTTCTTTAGTAACATTTGAAGCTTCACTGTATTAATTTTTGACACGGTAGCCCAAACGAAACTGTAGTAATTTATGTGAGACAAGAAGACGGCGTGGTATATTTAAGTTTTACCTTCTTGTGTAAGACGCATCGACAACGAGCTAATACGCCGACTACACTAGATGCTTTTTTTGCAAGCATTAACAACGTGTTGGTTCCAGCTGAGGCTTGGAGAAAATTTGCCACCTAGAATTTTATGCTCATCAACGAAACAAATATTTTATTGCGATAGCTCTTATATGGACATATCAGGTGCATTTTTGTCGTCACCGCGATGTTCCGTATAAAAACCAAGGGTGTTGACACCGTCGCCGTGCGTCGTGTACTGTGGGTACGAGTGAAATTACGCGTGGGCAGCCGACGATCGCGGTTCAATCTGGCGGGCAAGAACGGAAAAAGTGGAGAGTAAGCTCGCCGTCTTCCGTAGCACGAACGGCCGTGGGGGAATGGGAGGCGGGGCGGGAGGCGTTGTGCTGCGGCAGCCGCTGCGCATTTCATGACCGGGCGCAAGGGAGAGTGACGATCGTGGCTCAATCTAGCGTGCAAGAACGAAAAAAACGGAGAGTAAACGCGCCGTCTTCCGTCGCACGAACGGCCGTAGGGGAATGGGAGGGGGGGGGGGGGCGTTGTACTGCGGCAGCCACTGCGCATTTCGCGACCGGACACAAAGGGCAAGAGACGATCGCGGATCAATCTGGCGCGCAAGAACGGAAAAAGCGGAGAGTAAGCGCGCCGTCTTCCGTCGCACGAACGGCCGTGGGGGAACGGGAGGGAGGGGGGGGGGGCGTTGTGCTGCGGCAGCCACCGCGCATTTCGCGACCGGACGCAAAGGGAAAGAGACGATCGCAGCTCAATCTCGCGCGCCATATATTTCAACAGTTCTAATTCAAGCTGACACGGTGAAATCCCTAGGCTTAATCATTTTAAAAGATTTAAGCTGGAAATCCCATGTGAACAGAATTTCTTTAGCTGCGGCAAAAATTTGTGGTTCCTTCGCCACGAACTAAATCTATAGCAAGCCAACCCATTAAGCTATGAGCGTACCTAACTTGCATCAAACCAATGCTACAATACGCCAATATTACATGAGATCCGTTCCAGTCAGGACTGATTAACCACATTGAGAAAATACAGTCACACAACTAATGCTATCACGGTATTCTAGAAATGACTCTGTTTATGAAATGCTACGATTACTTGAGTTGCCTACCTTAGCTCAACGCAGAAAACTAAGTACACTTAAATTTATTTTCCTGCTTTTAAAAGGCTACTTCAATATTAAAACCACACCCTACTTCATTTCAAGGCAAACTAGAAATGTCGGAACAAGCAGTCATTGCATGTTTACCATTCCACCCGAATTTCTTTATGTGTACACATATTCATTTTTTTCCGCGAATGATAAAAGAATGGAATTCTTTACCATTGTCTGTTCTACATCCACGTAGTATTGAAACTTTCGAAGAACATGTTCAACGCCTTTTATGAAATTTGCGTTTTGTAACTATCATTCAGACATTCTCGTAATTCTAGAATGTATCCTGCAGTGTTGTGTCATGTTACACACATTCACATTGAAAAAAAGGTGAAGTCGGGAGATGGAAATTCAAGACGATGAGCTAAACGTGCAGAGGGCCTTGTTCCTTCATCTTCCGTCGGTAGGAATCCAGGGAAAACGTGGGGAAGTCGGGAGATGGAAATTCGAGACGATGAGCCGATGAAGAAAAGTCCACTTGTAGAAACGTTGGCGCCAGCTTTCACCTTGTTCTCGTTTTGCTCAACACCCATTCACATTGTCATAGTGTGACCCAAATATATATCTTATCCGAAATAATATCGAATATATTATATTTCCTTTCTGTATATACTGTTTACTCTTACATTATTTTTCAGCCTTAAGTGCAAAGTTGCTGCACCAACCCTATTACGGCCAAGACGGCCAACAGTATATATCTGGAAATCTCCAATTTCCACTTTGTTGATTTCTTTGTACTCACTCCCCCGCCTTTCCGAGATATTGTGTGAATGGATGAATGTGCATTGTTTTCTATCCTCTCGTCTTTTGGTATCTTGTTATACAGTTTTTTTTTTTGTTTACACAATACAGATTTTTGATTAAAAAAAGCTATGACCGCGAGACACCTGTCGTCTTGGCATGCGAACTCTACGGCGAGGCGGAAATATTTTGCCGCTGCTTAAGTTTGCTTACTTTCAGTGCTGTGAAAATATTCGCAGAGATAACTTCGCAAGATAACACACATTTTTTTTTCTTTGACACTTCTAGTGCGAATGCATTAACTCTCTCTGTACCGCGCCCATTGGGCATAGCTAGCCCGCTAAGGATGATTTGAAACGCCTACACCTGCGCCACTCACATACACACTGCGTCATTGGACATGAAATAGGTGACGTATATTTTTGTTTTCCATTCAGTTCGCATTTTTCCCTTTTGGCGGGGATTTGTTATCTCACACCGAAGTTTCGCGTTCGTCAAAGTGGAAAGCAAGAATGGCCGCCTGCAGAAGTGGCGCGCGCGCTTCGAAAGATCGCAGACCTGGAGATTCCGCTGCATCTGCGGCTGATTTTATCGATGGAACGAGCAGCAGCGAGTCTGACGATGGTGTCTTCTCGTCCAACTTTGAAACGGAGAGTGACACATCGCAAAACAGCCTGGAACATCGGCGGCCGCAGCCCGGTTAGTTTCGCTTGTTGCTTCGGCCCGTCTTCGTTGTTGTTTAGAGTGCTTCATTTGTGTTCTCGATGTTATTTATCTCGTTGACAGAGTTGACAATTGACAGAGTTGACAATTGCCACCTGTGCAGAAAAATGGCGTTCTCCCCGGCAAGGGAACCGGGCATTCATTTCGGCATGCAACTCCGCAGTCACCGTTGCCGTTTGCTTGGAGCGCTATAGAAGTTTTCAGGCAGTTTTTCGCAATGGAGGTCACCACCAAGATTTGCGAAAACACTCATAAATACGCGTCATCCATGATCCTGGAGAAACCAAAATACAATGAAGCAGACAGGTCCTGGAAGGAAGTCACTCCCGCAGAGATTATATTTGTAGGCGTTCTTCTAACATGGGAGTGGTCGAGCTTCCGCGGCTACACCTGTCTTGGAGCGCGCCAAGCTTGTTTTCTGATCTGATTCCACCGAAAATAATGCCAGGAATACGTTTCCAGGCACTCTTGGGGATGCTGTACGTATTCGGCCCAGATATTGGCGTACGATGCACTGCGACGAAATTGGATAAAATTTCGTGGTTGCTACAGTACATGAACGAGCGATCAGCGGAGTTTTTCCTGTGATACCGGGAGCTTTATGTTGATGACCGGGCGGTCAAATCGAAGGGGTGCTCCGGAATCCGGCAATATATTCGAGATAAAGTGACCAAATGGGGCTTCAAATTGTGGCGTGCTCGTCGCAGACCCTAAAACTGTGCATACAATTCAATTCTTTCTATACACTGATAAGCTTGAAAAGCCTAGTGCCAATGGCTTGGCCTATGATGTTGTAACCCGTCTCTGCGACCTTTACCTTGACCAGGGATACTATATATATATATATATATATATATATATATATATATATATATATATATACAGATATATGGATAGCTTCTATACATCGGCCTCGCTGTTTAGTCACTTGCTTGAACGCAAGACACTGGCGTGTGGGACGACACCTGAAGACCGCCGTGGATTTCCGAAGGAGCTCAAAGAGTCCAGCTGAGAAAAGAAGGCCAAGCGAGAGCATGTGTGCTGGCTCCGGGACAATGGCATTCTTCACTTCCAATGATGGAAAGATCGACGGGTGCTGGACATGGTGAGCACTACGCATACGGCAAACCAGCGCGTGCTTGCCAAACGACGAGAAAAAAAGAGTGGACATTGGCAGCAAATTTGTATTTAAAGAAACCGTGGCTGGTCGACGCATACCACACAGGAATGTTTGGCGTTGAAAAGTTGAACCAGTTGATCGGTTCGTACAATGTGCTACAGAAGTCTGTTGGGTGGTGGAAAACCCTTTTTTGCATTGTATTGACATTGCATGTGTCAATGGCTTTATCATTTCTGACGAACACCGGAAGCTGCATCCTGAAATTGCCGAGCTCAAAAGAATTGCCCGCTCTTACCAGCTTGCGTTCAGAATGGAGCTAGTGAAAGAGCTCCTTGAACTTGAGGATACACCACCAGTTCGCTCCCCCCCCCCATCTGAAGCTATTGAGTACCAGCCTACTAAGATGGAGACCTGTAGAAACTGTAAGAAGTGCTACCACGACAGGAAAGCTTACCGGAAAACAAAAGTTTACTGCAAGAGATGCAACGTTCCGCTATGATTTACAACAAGGAACTGCTTTGCCGCATGGCACGCCCAACTGTAGTGCTTGCGTTTAAATTTTTCTAGCGTGAGACCTACTCAATGAAACATTTTCATTTTTTCGGAGTGAGGGCCTGTTAGAGGTTACTATATTTGGTATATTATAGAATTTTCTTAACATTTCTTTCTTAATAAAGACAAGCGTGTCCTTACAAATTTTGCTCAATTTTATCCAACAATCTTGGTTCTGGTAATTTATATCTTTTTTTTAAATAGATCTAATTAATAAAATTTTCGTGCGTGAAAAGTGCATTCATTTAGATTTTGTTTATGCACTACATAAAATGTAAAGTTCAGTAGCTCCTTCAGAAAAAAGAAATCTGGCGTTACAGAAAGCACCTATTTTCGCCATGGTAGGGAAAAAGTTAAAAGCTAACTCGGCACATTATAATTCGATTTTCGCCGAATAGTAGTGAAGTTAGTAAATTAGTTGCAGAAAGTTTTCTTTGGCAGCTTTCCCCATGAATAGGCCGCAAAATACGCGGATACGTCATCTCCTCACCTTAGCCGCGCCGAGCCTTAGCCATGGATTATCATACGTGGGCGTACTTTGTACTCTCTTGGTGTAATCGGTTTGAGACATGCTAGTCAGTACTAGAGGTGTGGGAACTTTCGGATATTGCAATAACGACTCAACTATCGGCGCACAACTCGTCGCACGGTGGTCTGCGTTGAGCTGCAAAAATAAATATCTTCTATGAGTTGCCCGCCCGTCCACTATCTATGCCTTTGTCACCATACATATTGCAGAGTAATCACTGGTGTTCACGTAGCTTTGCGATTGTACTACAACACTATTCGCGTCGCATACGTAATGCGATCGCTGATCAGACATGCACGTCTCTCTACCTCCAGGATTGGCGCGAACATTAGAAAAAATCCGGATAGGGTAGGCGCATCTCGCGCCACGCTGTAACGTGATAACAGTGCTAATTCAGGGAAAATGGTCACTGCATTAGCACAAGCTGAACAGCATAAAACAATGTACACTTGCCAATATATAGCTAAAGGCGATCAGGCACTAACCGGCAACTAGGCTGTCGGCACGCGTGCAATTTTTGCGGTCTGAATACTCCTACCAATAAGGCTGCTGTGCAAGCACTTTGCGTGTTGGAGCTGTTTCTGCTCGTTCTTCAGTAATTACGCGTGACTCAATGCAGTACCATGCTTTAAGTCTGTCAAATTCTCAACAATGGCTACATTAGAGCTAATTTTTGGTTATTGATATTTGAGAACTCGATGTGTATTCTTCATATCGCATTTCCAGACAGGTGAAGATGGGCTCTCGTCCCGAGAAAAGTTTAAGCTAATTGCTAATTTACAATATACGCGGCGATTTCGCATAACTCAGGCATGAACTTGTGGCGCATGCTGCTAATAATTGCGTATGCTTCACCATGAAGCATAACCACACACATTATCAGTGATTGGTAGCTACATCAATCCAAAAGCGAGGATTGATTTCTCCAACCTTATCTCTGCGCTGCAAGCTTCCCAATGTCTGCATATTGTGATTGCAGACTTCAACGCTGACCATCCGCTCTGGTCCAGTGCTGGGCTGTGAATGATCACGGCAGAGAGTTGACCCACTTCACTTGTAATCAGGGCCTGCAAGTACTTTAAGACTGGTTTTGTATAATTATTTGTGGCATCTTTTACAGCAGCTGTCTAGAGCTTGCGTTTAACTCGGGGAGCTTTCTCTTTTCTGCCTGCTGATGCACGAACATGAACACCCACCCCCCGCCCCTCTTTCCTAGGGAACCTTACCGTCTCCTCTCTACTTATATTTAGCTTAAATCGTCCCGCCACTCAGCCTCCAGTTGCGTCCGTCAAACTGACTGGACCAAATTTAAGAACAACTGCTGATACCTGCTGTCAGTAGACGACTTGTCCTTCTGAAATAGAGGATGTTATTGCTTCCGACCTGCGTCACACAATCAGGCAAGTCGAAGCACCGATCCATAGAAAATCGATTGATGCACCATACGAGGCTCTCCGAGCATTCCGTGACCGCGCGGAAGGACAATACAGAAGGGCGAAATCACTTTCAGACGTTTAGGACAGAGGCCAGACTCAATGACATGCTCTCTGACATCTCGACAAGCTAGACAGACAGCGTTGGAAGATATTCTGTGGATTTTTGGATCCAAGACAGCCCATGTCTAAAATATGGTGTATTAGAGGGAAGTCTTCAGTGAACTCCACAACAAAGGTACTCTCCCTCACTACAATTATCCAAAACATTCTACTGATGTTCATCGAAAAGTTTATAAAACTCGACAAAAAGTCATCAGAAACACAAGTTTTTTTTTTTAATTGAAATGAAAATAAAAGAAAGAGACGTAGTCGCCTTATAATGGTAACAGCTACTCCTCGCATAACGAAAACAACAATAAAAAATATATGTAAGAAAATGAAAAGAAACTACGGCATAGGGTCAGAAATCCACAGCGCACAGTCCTATAACACCCATGAACGTAACACAACCGCATTCTATAGCAATTTTTTTAGGATATCTGTGCAATTAGTCCCCGTGAAGGCCGGAACAAATAGGAGGTCGCCGAGGAACGCGGTAAACTTATTGGGCACGCCTCTGATGCTGTGTATTCGTCCGTGCGTACCATCGCACCCGCATCCTCTGATGAGCATCTATCATGAGCGCACATACGAGCACGCACGCACACCAATGAGAACTACCTAGCACAGCAAATTAAGTGGTTTGTCGCTGTAACCAGCAGTGCAGGAAGGTGACAGAAACGCAATTATGGAATACCATCGTTGTATTAGTACTAGTTATTCTCTCGTCTCTCTGTTGCTTGCCAACCGTGTTTCGGCTGCCTCCATCAGTTGTTTTTACCATAAGCAGCGTTTAAGGACAATGCGTTTGCTTTTTCCTTTGTAAAAGCGAAGCTTTTCTTTGCCACCAACGCCGAGTTTGCGTGACTGTGCCAGTTGCGTGGCTGTTCTATCGCCGAATAGCCCAACCAATCACAGTGGAGGACGCGCGTGACGTCACCTCCACTGGCCGCTGGATTCCTTGCAGCACCACTAGATGGCACTCGCCTCCCTAGAAAATAGAAAAGCTGAGCATGGTGGCAACTGCCATCACACCGTTTCAAAGGGGACGCTCCTACCTTTCATCCATCCATCCAATACAGTTTGCGTTGAATGGGATGGAATGAGAAGCGAAGAGAAAGTTGATATCAACAAGGAACTGAGGCAAGGGTGCCCTTTATCCCTACTGCTGTTTATGATGTACATGGTGAGGATGAAGAGGGCGCTAGAAGGAAGTAATATCGGGCTTAATGTTTCATATAAACAGGCGGGTACAGTAGTAGAGCAGCAGCTTCTAGGTTTATTTTATGCAGACGAGATTGTGTTGCTAGCTAATAAACAAAGTGATTTGCAACGTCTGGCTAACATCTATGGACAGGAAGGCAAGAATTGAGGTTTGAAATTTAGTGTTAGAAAATCAGGTGTTATGGTATTCAACGAAAACAATGAGCAGAGAGGGGCAATACAGGGCCAGAAAATACCTCGGGTAAGAGAATATAAATACCTTGGTATATGGATAAACGAAGGCAATAGATAAATGGAAATACAGCAAAAAACAGTAACAGTGAAGGGGAAGAGAAATGCAGCCATTATGAAGCACAAAGCGCTATGGGGATACAATAGGTACGAGGTGCTCCGCGGTATGTGAAAAGGTGTAATGGTTCTAGGACTTACTTTTGGAAATGCGATTGTTTGCTTTAAATCAGGGATACAATCAGGACTCGATGGGAACCAAAGGTGAGTGGGACGCCTCGCATTGGGCGCTCACGGGAAGACTACAAATGAAGCTGTGCAGGGTGATATGGGCTGGACTAGTTTTGAAGTGAGCGAAGCTCACAGTAAAATTGATTATGAAGAACGACTGAGGAATATGAAAGAAAGCAAATGGGCTGGGAGCGTGTTGAGATATCTGTACAGGAAAAACATTGATTCAGAGTGGAGGAAAAGAACTACGAAGCTTACCAGGAAGTATGCGGCCTGTAGGGTGGGCAGCACAGTCCTAGAATTATAGATGGTGTGGAAGAACTTTATAGTCGTAATTTTTTTCCTTCTTCTTTGGAGCAGCTCCCATCCCAAAGTCTGCTTTGCAGCAGTCATGCTAATCTGTCTGCTGTAATTATCTAAAACACATTCGAGCTCCGAGATGTTGCACTTTCTCAATTTTATCCTTGGCAATGTTTGTTGCAGGATCCCAGAGTGTACAGCCGTATTCTGGGACAGACCTTGCATATCTTTTACGTAACAGATCAAGGAGCGTGTTTCGGAAAGAGCTTGGCGTTCCATCGTAAGAAGCCCAACATTTTGCATGTTTTTCCCGTGATGTGGTCGACGTGATAGTGCCAAGAGATGGGCCGTGCAAGATGCATTCCTAAATACTTCAATTTTAGAACACTGCCCAAACAAGATTCATTTATGTAGTAGGTCGTACTCTGTACAGTCTTTGTTTTTTTTGTGTGTGAAAGAGGCTGAAATAATCTCATGGGTGACGGCAATGGAAAAGAAACCTGTCATGAGTAACTACTTAAGAGGAAAATTAATCAGGAAAGAAGTAATTTATGATAACTCAAAGGGAAGCTCATTACTCTTTGAGGCGAGATCGGGATCCCTTAGAACACGCACCTTTAAAGTGGGATATAAGAAGAAAGAAGCATGTGATTGTTGCGGTAAAGCTATGGAAACGATGGAGCATGTATTATTAGAATGTGAAGACGTCTGCCCAGCGGTCGACTTAGACACCTCTGGCCTCCATGAAGCCCTTGGGTTCAGTGAGAGCAGTCGAAAAGTAAACATCTCCGCAATAGAGATTAGTAAGAGGTGATTGGAAGATTGGTGGAAGTAGAGAAACGACCGAAAACGGAAACGTACAAAAGCAAAGTTTGCTGTAGGGTGTCAGAAAATTTTTTTGTGGGACTTCATAGGGTTTTTTTTTTTTAAACCTAGGTAGGTCATTAGTCAGTATAATAGCAGAGCTTGGTGGCGCAACCCACCGCCCCATTCCAAAGGGGACGCTCATAACATCCATCCATCCATCCATCCGCGGAGCAAGAAATTTTGGGTACGCTTAAGCTTCGCCTTTAAGAGCGGAACGCAATATCATTCAAAGATCCTGCTTCTCAAGCTTCCCGGCAACTGCAGCTCATTTAACTGTAATGTATAACGGGAAACGCTGGCGGCGAACGCTATGCACGAAGGCGAGCTTTCTGGTAGGAACGCGGCCTCTTGCTGGCGCCATCTGGAGGTGTTGCAAGGAACCAGTTGTGCCTCCTTGTGGCCTTTGTGATTTGCGCCTGCCGGCGCGCGCAAATCTCGGAGGCCATGGTCACTCTATGAATTTTAGAAACGCTGGAAAATGGGTTTGTGTATGAGTTTCCGCATAACAGAGTTATGTTTTGTCGTATATTCAAATTGCACTCCGTCGCTATCATGTCTGTAGGTTGTGTGAAAGTCGTACTTAAGTCATACCACCTAGGTCATACTATTTTCGTACGTATTTTACTTAGAGAAATTCAATTAGTTCACTAACTTCTTCTCGCTACATGGGGGCGCTGCATGGTTGGGTATGCGTGGTTCGGAATCATTTTTGCCGAAACGCCGGATTTTCTGTGAGACGGGGCAATTAACGTCTTCGCGTTAATATTCGCCATTAAATGAGGCATGTGCATGTTGCAGCGAAAATCCGGAGACCACTCAGCACATCCTAATGGAATGCGAAGGTATTCCCCCAGCGAGACCAGTACGTAACGTACAATTTCCAGAAGCGCTTGGATTTAAAGTAGACGGAGAGCGAGAGAGAGAGAGAGAGAGATGAAAAGGGAAAGGCAGCGAGGTTCATCAGAGTGGAGGATCCGGTTTGCTACCCAAAGCTGGGGACAGAGGGGAAAGGGAGGTAATGTGTCAGGAAGAGAGATAGAGAAAGGAAGGTAGCACAGATACACAATCCCAGTCAGTCACTGTCACCGCATACAATCACAGCACAGTAGGACTTGTAGCACTGTAAACATCAGTTCATGCTACAGCCGCTTGTTTGGGTCTGTTGTCATTAAAAACTACAATGGCTTCCTCTGTAAAAGGTATTTGGTCTACACGCGCTATCAGGATTGCGAGCGATCGTCTCTATAAATTGTAGCAAGGACAGTCACAGAGAACGTGTTGAAAAGTCTCCTCGTTACCACAGTCATAACACGCGGTATCGTCGGCCCATCCGATTCACAAAGCAAAAAACTTCGTAAAACCACTCCTATCCATATTGCCGAAGCGAAGCTATCCTGCTTTGTCCAGAGTCCAGCTTCGATGCGAGGGCGGAGAGTGCAGTCTAGGTGGAGCAGCCGGTTGCTTTGAACGTGATGTCACAGGTGAGCGTTTGAAGTTTTCTGGCGGAAACTGTCCTTGGTAATGGTATCGACTCATCTTAGACGTAAGTATTCCTCTGCAAGAGGAGGGAGATGAGTCATTGTTGATGATGATAATTTCTGCTCACGGACGGGCACGAAAAATACCGACTACCGAGAGGCTAACAGCTTCGCTGTAACATAACCAGAAAAACACCAGAACGCCCCACCACCTTCGCCTTCAACCATCGCACCGCCACCACCACATGGCGCTCATCTTCGTGCATCCGCAGCAACGGCGGCGGCATTGCATTAGCTTCTTTACGACGCCTGAATAAAGCCTTCCGTGTCATTTTGTGCCAACACTCAATACACGCAAACTCAGCTTTCGACTCTTTATGCCCTCACATAAAGTTTCGCTGTATATAGATTCCAACTCGCTGGATCTGCTGCATTTTAGCAATTTTCTAAAAGCGCAAAAACGATAGTTTCCGAGCAACGAATTCTTGAAGACTACGCATTCCAGCGAAACTATTGGGCAAGCACTCCCACACGTTCACAATCACAAAGAGAGCTGGTTAAGGCAAAGCGCTTTTTCTTTTCTAAATTTATTTATAGGCTTCTTGCTTTGAGTAGACGCTATGCAGCAACAAAAACTAACTTGCAGGTCTTCTCAAATACACGTACGTTGACCTGTCAGAGCAAAAGATCAAAATGAAAACCTTTGCGCGCCTGTAGCTTTTCAAAAGTACCGAGTGTCAATCGTCGCGAGCCTCATTCTTTCTCCCAAATACCATCGATAAAGTAAAGAACAGCAAAGAAAACAAAGCCATTGAAACAAGCGTCTGCGCCTAAATAGAGTCCTACTGCTGCTGTCATTTGACCTTCTATAAGAAGCCGTATGATCCCCACCATCATCATCCTAAGGTCGCTGACTGCTGTGGACGTCAGACCTTTACAGACCCCTATTTTAACGGCATGAATCTGAACAAGGCTGCAGTCCGCTGTTCACGAAGCGAGATCTCGGTTAATTGCAAATGTGAGAAATTCGCCGGTAGGTTACTTGACGCGGCACGTCAAACACCGAAAAAAAAAAACTAATATTTCCGCAGAGGTTATTGATGTATTAAGCGTGCATGAAATGGTTTTAATATCATAGACTTGATTCGGACAGTGATGCTCCTACAGGTATGATAGCCAGCAGCCCTTCAAGGGCGTACTTCCTGCGCATGTGCAGATCTCTTCGAATTGAACAAAGTAAAGGAGGCTTAAAGGCGCTTCTTTGACGCCTGCCAAGGCAGCATTGCTCAAGTAGACCGCGCGATAATCAGACGCTATGCCAGAGCCAGGATAACTTATACCAAGCAAGAAAATGTAGGCCAGCTACGCAGGAAGCTACACTGCGTACTCAAGAAATCAAATCAAAGTAAAAAAATTCTGCGCACAGGTAAGAATGGCTGGTATACCCTGTGGTATGAAACAGCAAAGCAACGGAGGAATAAGACTGCGCGTATTTTTCGAAACTACGCGCGACTACGCGTGCACTGAGCCGGACGTGCTGTCCGAGTGAAACCTGAGCATGCCACGTTATTCACCTGGAATTTTTTCTTGTCAACAGAAATATTAAAATTACCTGTGGCAGATAACACCATTTCACTGCATGAGTTCGATCAGTCAGGGATGCGGACATTATTTTCATTACAATGCAGAGTACATATTTGGCGTCATAGAAAATTTTCAATAATGAGCTCTAACTAATCACTTCGTGCAACGTCTTAGGATAAATGAATTGAGGCCGGTAAATTTTAAGACACGTCTTCAAACAAATTTTAAAACTGCTGTTTTAAGATGTGCACCTAGAGATTTGCTGCTTCTGCTTATTTAAAGGCACCAAAACGCAATTTTTATGGCACATGTATTCTTCAACCTGAGGCACAATTTGGCAGCGAAAGACACCCTAATGTCAGACACAGGTCTGGAATGCCCAAGTTTCAGTGCCTGTAGCAAGCTGCAGGGTAGATGGCTCGCACAGGAAATTAGAGCAAATTCAATAGGTATTCTAACGTCAAGTCGTCAGCGAGCAACACAGAACAAGCTAGTGAATGAATTTTAGGCGTTATTCTAACGGAACTTGGTTCCATGTAAGGCTGCAAGAAACACTACGGTCGTCGAAATTAAGGGGCGCACTTCCCCAAATATTACATATAATTGGACATCCTTCTTTTTTTTTTGTCTTTTCTTCATCAAAGTTAGTCACGTCCATTTCACCTTAGCTGACAGCACGGAGTGTAATGTCATTCAGTAGTTCACACGTTTAGATTTCCCTCGACTATCCTCATCCACGCCTTTAATAATAAGATAAACCACAATGAAAATAATTAATGTGTGATTTTTAATACGCCTGCACTGCTCCACAGATCACCGCAGCTGTACACTGTTATGCAATATGATGCAATTATGGAGGCGGGACGAGTTGAAGGGGGATAAATGCAGCGCAGGAATTTTCTCCTCGTTCAAAAATCGTGTCACGTACGCCTTGGCAAGCGTGCCTCGTCTTAACTGCCGTCAGATACTTTAGGCCATTGTCTTTGCCAGTGCAGACACCACCAATCTTGCTGCAGCCTGTTAACGAAGACTGCGCTTCGTTCGACTCGCGACTCGTACACTGAGCTCCCTCAGCAATCACCACCTGCGCGGCGCGCACAACGAAGCCAGCTTCTGGGCCCTTCGGCGAGTCAAAAACGCTTTCTCAATGGCCAGTATTCGGGTGGCCACCACTGATGAGAGCAATGAGCGTGATAACGGCACAATCATATTCTCTCGTGACTATTTGCGAAGTGTTGGTGAAATGCTGGTGAACGCTGGAAGAGCGGGCCGGCATAATGCATAGCGATTTCCTTTCGCTTGGTTCTATCCCTTTCTTATCATCCACCACTCACGACCGCCCGGTACTTGTGATAACGGGGGTGAACTGCCGCTCGCATCACTGACGAAGCGCGACAAGTAAAAAGAATCGTTACGCTAGCTGCAAAGTCTCAGATAATGTATGTGCATGTGCGCGCGTGGAAGTTTCGGTGTATATATGACACCACATTTCATAAAGCTGACACCACGCTCTCTTGATCTAGTATGTGCAGTACTTTTGTCATTGTTTATCATACATTTATTACTGTGCTTTAGCGCAGACCAAGCCGGTGACAAGTTTTTCGTACTATCCCGCATCGTTGAAAGCAATAAAACAGAATTTCAATGACATCCCACGATATCCTATTCGTTGATTATTCAACGAGATCACGAACTGGTCAAAAGCAACACGCACTCCACAGACGACTGAGCTTTAACTTTTACATTTTCAACCCTTATTTATAAATTTTCGTTATTTAACGCCATGCCGTCATCGAAAAAATTCCGCATCAGGTCTTCTCGAATGGTTCCTTTTGCGTTGTAGTACGTTTTTTTTTCTTGTTTGCTTCCACCTCTGTATTTAGAAATTTCATTCTGGGCATAATTGTCTAACAGGGAAAACGACCACGCCGGCACTTTTCACTTTTCTATTTGTCAGTCACATCGGTTTATTATTATTATTATTATTATTATTATTATTATTATTATTTCGAGGCACTGTCTGATGTGCTGATCTTCATGCTAAATGGTTTTCTGCGCACTGCGTTTTTCCCGGATGAACTTAAAACTGCTTTAGTAAAACCGCTCTTTAAAGGAGGACAAAAAGACGACATGAAAAACTATCGACCCATCTCGATCTTGCCTATACTTTCCCATATAATCGAGAAATGTCTTTTGAGATCTACACACTAAACATTTTAACGCCCTTAAGGGTGTAAATCAGTTTGTCGCCAGACGAACACCCTAAGGGTGCTGTTGTCTACACCCTGCAGTTGGGGTGCCATTATAGCACCCTAGTGGAAGGGTGTCCAGCAAAATAAATTTAGGGTGTAAGCGTGCTCGTCCAAATTAACACCCATCTGTGTGGGTGTTGGAAGGGTGTACACTCTTATCTCTAGCGTGTATGGAAGGCAGGTTCGGCAGTACACGCCTTCAATTACTACTATGTACAGCGATCCACGCACAACTATTGCGTGTGCCAGAAGGTTCAAGTTCGGCTACCAAACGCACCGTCGAACAGCCGGCCTTAAAGCTTCGATGGGCATACACAACACCTATAAGTGTGGATCACATTACATATTAGTAATTCATGGTGTATATTGGAAAACCTGTATTCGCTGCACAAATACAAGCTAGCAAACTTGACACTTTTGAGCATGTATATCAACACCAAGGCTATCATGATTTCCATATCCAAATAACATGCAACACAGACTGGTAAGATATATGCTGCATTTTCAAGAAAATGCAACTATATTTATTGCATGCTGCAATACAGAGTACAATATATACATAAATCACATTAAATATAAACATGCACAATCACCAAACACATCGGTAAGTACAAGAACATGTACATTTCCCACAAAGGTATCTAAAATATAAGTATTGATCAAATCTGTTATTAGAGAAGAAACTATGTATAGCGGCGCTGAAATAGCCTGGGTTGATTCGCAGTGTTTTGGGCCACATAAAGGAATAAATTTTTAGTATTAGGCTCCAGTGAATGAAAATTCAAGTTCTGATGACTTAAAAAAAGGCATATTGCAAAGGTGAATTAGGGAAGCAATTGAAATGCAGAGCAAACGCACAAGAAAGACACCTGTTATTTTGTACACTAATGTAATCCCAAAACATTATGAAAAGTTTGGAAAGTCGATGTAAAGCAGAACTGGCCAACATTTTTCAGACTGAAACAATACTTCCCAAGCATAGACATGCTTTAAGTGAGGTTTAAGCCAGGAGCCTTATTGGTAATTTTCTATTTCCCACAAGATTACTTGAGCACAATAATACGTAGAATTTTTAGTGCCTACATAGTTTGTCCTCTTTTGTGAAACGAGAGTTCTCTGGGCTAAAGGTGCTGTGTAGCGGTTTTTCTAACTACAATACCAGTCTCTATAAATTTTTGTTTTGTAACTCGAAGGCACTGGTACATATACAATATGTAGTTTGAAAATAGGTTCTTTTCTTACTATAAATCAAGAGTGCACATTCCAGATCTACTAGTGCCTGGGTGCAAACTGCAGTAGGAGGCCTGATAAAAACAAACCACTGTTGATTAAACGATTTAGCTGAGCACAAAATGTGGACAGTGTTTTAAAATACCTAGTAAATTTCTAAATTATTTGCACTTGGATGCAGTAATTCAAGATTAAGGCGTGCTGTAGCATGTGAGCATGCAAATTAGCAAATTTCGTTTAATAAATTAGCCATACTCTGGTTACTAAAAGAACACAGGCATAGGCAGTCATGCAAAAGTTCAAGTTAAATATCACACTGTTAACATTTGCCAGCAAATGGTCGTATCAAACATCATAATTATACTGAACAAGGGTAGTTTCTTGGGATAGTTTGCAATGAATGAGATAAAATTACGTACAGCTTGAATGACAAGAACTGCGAGAGATGACAGACTGCGTTGACTTCCAACATTTTATTACGTTGCCACATCATGTGTATATGTACAAAAGCGGGCATGCGCAGAATGAGTCACAAGGGGTGTCTAACAGCAAATGACTGTAGTAAGAACATCGTCCTTTGAAAAAAATAAACATTAGAATTTCTATCTGTTGAGATACAAGACTTCACTAGGGGTCAGCACGATAGAGGGGTCACTAACGCACACACTAACCAGTTTTCTAGTGGAATCTGCTTCTATAGTTACCCGGATGACCTGTGTCTCGCTAAAGCTTCCGTACCTTCAAAGAGGGGCACGCAGCCGCAGTCCCAGCAATGGATGCCGAAGTGGCCTTGAACAATGTTATGGACGTTGTTATCGTGCTCTCCTAAATGATTGTTTAGGCGCCTGCCTGTCTGTCCAACAAAGTCAAATGAGATATTGTAAAGCTTTGCCTCCTTAACAGCCTCAATAAATCTTGCTCACACGAGATGCAACATAGTGTTGCTGCACAGGTTGATTGCCTTTCTTGGGTTGGCTACCCTTTGGCCTTAATTTCAGCCATAGCGGAACAGCTTCTGAAGTGCACAAAACATGATGAGCACGCTCGGTCAAGGAACCAGCCGGTTGAAAGACACAGGTTTGCAGTGCTATTGTATGTTCATGACGTCTCCCATAGGCTAAAAAAGATTGGGGAACCTGCAGGAATCACAGTCTTTTCTCAGCCCCGGAAAAGCTGGCAAGGCTTTGTAAGCGTGTAAACGCGCCTAAATCGCATCAGAGTTGTTGCTCTGCCGGGCACAGAAAACGTTTTGCGATGTGTGCAACGAATGTGGTTTCCCAAATTCCCATTTTGAGGCAGTAAATATATTGGACAGACAGGCAGGCGCCTAAATGATCGTTTAAGAGAGCACTATAACGTCAATAACACTGTTCAAGGCCACTTGGGCATTCATTGCCGAGACTGCGGTTGCATGGCCCTCTTTGAAGATACGGAAGTTCTAGCGAGACACAGCTCACCCAGTAAATTATTGAAGCTGATTTCACCAGAAAACTGGGTAGTGTGTGCGTTAGTGCCCCCTCTATCACGCTGACCCCTAGAGAAATTTTGTATCTAAACAGATAGAAATTGTGATGCTTTTTTTTCAAGTAACATGTTCTTTTTACAATGACTTGCTGTTAGAACACCCCTTGTGACTGGCTTTCATTTTCTGCGCATGACCCCTCTTATGTTTACACACACGATGTGTCAACGCAATAAAATATTGTTGAAAGTCAGTGGAGTGTGTCTGTCGCAGTCCTTGTCCTTCACGCTGTACAGCCTCCCTGATTTTTAATAATATAGCGCGAGCGTCGACTGAACTGCTTATAACTGCTTATAACGGCGATAAGCGTGCAACAAGGCGAGAGTTCGCGCACGAGCCTTGTTGCCTTGTTGCACTCGCCTTGTTGCACGCTCTTTTTGCACGCTTATCGCCGTTTTAAAGCGCTCACCAGCAGTTCAGTCGACGCTCGCGCTATATTATTAAAAATCAGGGAGGCTGTACATCATTTTTTATACTGAACAGCCAATATTGATTCAAAATTAGAAAAATATAGTACACATCCGAGCTGCAAAAATGCAAGTCATGCAGCGAATGGCCTTTAGCTCTCCAAAAGAAAAAGAAATGTTCACGGTTAACCACGAGGTGCAGGGACTCCATTCTCTGAGCATCTTGACCAACGCAGCGCATGGCATTGCTGGAATCTTGAATCCTGCATTAGCAAAATAAGAAGAGAATCATGAGAATTCAGTCCGTGCAATTACACATGTATTTTGCGGAAAATTTGATAAAGCAACAAGCTCCTCAAAGTAACAAACTTAATTAATGTGATTGGGCAGAATGCACCGCTCAGGCAACTGGGCAAGACAAGTGAAAGGTAGAAGTTTCTATTTTGCAAATTAAGGAATTGCATGTTACTGTGAATGCTAAACCACTATGTCATTGTGAACACAAGGCACATACAGCAGCAAAAACATATAAATTTACAGTAGCCTTTTCATCATAGAAAATAAGAGTGAAGAAAATTTAAAGACTACCAATGACATCTCTCAACATAGACATTTGTCCAAGAGTGTGTACGTGACCCTAATACAAAATTGACATTATGAAATCTGCAATATATCTGCATTACACTTTATAAGTACTGCAGGTGAGAAGCTTACGGGATATGGCACATTAAGAGTGAAATGCACAAGGCATTAAAAAATGACTGTTTTTACACAACATTATTACACTAGGAGACAAAGAGTACTGTTTTCCAGAGAGTGCACACAAAATGAAAATGAGGGAATCCCCACTGGCATTCTCATTTGCCCTGCAATACATGCATCCAGCTTAACAATATCCAACTCTCCAATGCACTTTATTAGACATTTTCTGCATCCTAAAATTTATCGTGTATTTCTTATTTACTAATTTAGTAAGAATTGGCATTTTGGCATACTTTCCTCGAAAATTTAGCATGTGTTGTCAACTATTTTTCTTAGAGCACGCCCCCATCTTTCAATGGGTTAGCTTGGCGATGCACTGACAAGTAATATTCCCTTATTTAAACTTATGATCCTTCCTCATGCTCCCACTTCATGCTCTAAACTGTGATGCCCCTCCGACGCAGTTTATGTTAATCTGTGACTATTTACATGGTCCTTCTTTCTGTAGCCTCTCAACTAGAGCCTGAAATTTCTTGTCTCCTTGAACAATCGTCTTTCTTGCCCATAACAAATTGCACGGTTACCCCTCATAGGGGGGGGGGACTGTATATGAGCTTTCACATATTCAATGAACCTCAGGGACACAACCATTTCTCATCCTGTGTTGCTACTACCTGCATGAGTCACAATGGTTGTAAATTGGCTACCTGCCCTCTCTCGCTTTTTTTCCGTCCTGTAATGGCTAGGTTCAACATGGTCAAGTTGTTTGAAAACTGTCTAGCCTCAACCAATACTTTGTGTAGTTTCAAAATTGTGAAACATTCATTTTTCAAAATTTGTCCCAAATTAAGCATGAGACATTTTCATGATGCAAATGAGGTAAGGTTGTGCTTAGAGACTATGATAGGCCTGCTATATCCTGCAAAACTGTGTGAAATGAAATATGCTTGCAATTTTCATGAGCAGCTAGCTCAGTACAATTAGGCACATTACCTGCGGAAACGTTTTTTTAACGCTCCCGAGAGGTCGTGGTTTCTTGTAATTTCTTCAAATCCCTTGCAGTGTAGATTGCAATCCGGTGCATTTTGATTTCGATATTGTATTCAAAATAAAAACAGCTGAAATTTTAAGGTATTGATAATTATATGGGAATAAATTAAAGGTAGAAGAGTGTAATGCAATGAGCAAATAAGCTCATTGCAGGGAGTAAAAATATTCCTTTCCTGCAAATAAATTGGTAGCAGAAAGGTCATACAAAATTAGCAGTGAATGCACAATAAAGAATATGATGCTACAATGCCCCGGCATTCTGTGAATATTCTTGCACAAAGAAAATCCTCATTATGAAAGACCATCAAGAAAATGCAAATGTATACTTTGGATCAGCAGTCATACCTGCAGTATGCACTGTACCATCGGCAATATTTACAACCACAGACAACTGCACATCATATCAAGCTTAGGTGGCCAAGGAGCCTGAGTTTTAAATTATAACTTGACTTATTATATTACACTACACAACTATATCTACTTACAATGTTGTCTTCTCAACTGCTTTCAAGAAGACATTAACCATCTGTCTGAAGGCGAACGCAAGTGGCTTGCTCTTGGTGGGGGGCGCCAAGGCTGGGCATTGTGAAATTGCTGCTGCCATCTGCATGACCTGCGAGAAACGACGCTCTAAGTACAAGATAAACAAATGCTATTAGAGCAAAAGACAAGATCATTGACAATGAGCCTCGTTTTGGTTTGCACGAGAAAAGCCAAGAATATGGACTTTGTGCTGCTTACTTAAGAAGAAGCAAGCCTCCTTCCAGATGCTGCAGTCATGCATTGAGATTGTCACACAGCTGCATGCTCATATGCTGCTGTCGCCAGTACGCTTTGAAGTTTATTATTTCAAGTTAAATTGATTATTGTGTTTTCTTGCCAATTCTTGACAAACAGACCAGCAATGAAGTAGCTCACTTACACACATACTCCCTTTTGAGGAGCGAATTCACACACACGCACGCATGCATGGGCGCGCACACACACGCGCACACACATGCCTCTACCACATGAGCAGCTTCCTACGCTTCACACACATTTTTTTAATCCTGTGTCACTCCTACTGCTAAGGCATAAAAAATTCTTTGAGTTACCAACCCCAAACTCCTCAACCTACACCTCCAGCTTAAACACTTTCGCGAGAGCCAGGACAAGCCTTCTAGCTTCCCCAGTGCTCCAAACTGTAGTTACGAATTTCAATAGGGCTATAGGCGACAGCTCTCGAAGGGCATGCAAACTACCCGGAGACCTAAAGCTTGTATATGATACCTCTAAAGCACAACACTTCAAATTTTCAAAATTCATTAAAGCTCCTGAAGACAATTGCTATATACGTAGAACGTCTCGAATAACCTGCCGCTAATAATTTCAGCGGTTGTCTGCATCAAAAGAAATGTGGGCTAATGAGAAATCCACGTCTTTAAGATCGGAACTAGTGTAATGGCGAAACACACTACCAGATTTCTTAATCATTTATTTATGCTCTGGATGTAATGTTCCTTTCACAATAACAATCAAGGATATCGATCCATCAGGGCATGGGAGGAAAAAGGACGAAGCGTATACCTGGCGCCTTCCCACTGGTGCTCCAGAGAAACGGCGCCTCATACAGCAGTTGTCCAGAGTGGCTTGAAACCAAACTCGGCTTTCAGGCGGGAACACTCGCTGCACCAAATCGGAAGAGTTTTATTGCGAGTAAAACTACCGGCCTCATGCAATACATACGCACGCACACAAAACGCACTCACACGCACACACAAGTATACGCACTCTCAAAGCGCAGACACAAAAGTGCGCACGCACACATTGATGCACACAAACAAGCACACATACATGCATGCAGGCAGACACGCTAACACGTGCTCGCACACACAGCGACCCACAGGCAACACACTCACAAAACACGTACGCACTAGACACGCGCAAACACGCCGGCCCATACAAACCGGCATGTACTGTACGCGCGCGCGCACACACACACACACACACACACACACACACAAAGCGAGCTGAGCTGAGCGCGCACACGCACGCACGCACGCACGCACACACACACACACACAAATCGAGCCGAGCGCGAGCACGCGCACACGCGCAGACAAAGCGAGCCGAAAAAATGCTGAGGGCGTCCGGCAAGCAGCAACAGCAGCACGCGACCGCATCAGGGAGAACCAATACCGCGCCGGTTCTTTCGAAAGGTGGCAAAGCCAGTCGTCCCTTTTCTACGCGACGCAAAAGTGGTCGACCACATTTAACTGAAGTGCGAACGACCGTATTACAAGCCGCCGCGCTGAACGCACAAGAGAATCACATCAATGAACGCCCAAGCGCTGAGAAACAAAGCGTAACTATGCAGGCGCACCACACCCGATGTAGATTTGACAAACATTAGTCACACGGGACGCGATCGAGGTAGTTCACTTGCCCTAGTAGGAGTGCAGCTGCTCTTGCTCTTACATTAGCGAATTATGAATTATGCTACGAGATCACAGTGAGATATTTCTAAAGCGAACAAAACAAATACCAAATAAACGGGCACTTGCCTGAAAATTTCCGTCATGCCAGTACAACCGACCGGGCACGTTGCAACTTCTCGTTTCAGCCTTCGTGGATCCATCTTCCAGTGCGTACGAACGCTTTGCTTTGAAGTGGGGCACGAGTAATACACAAAGCAAGGGCCACATCTTTTTCTACCCCGCGCGCAAAACTAATCACACGTTTAAAATTATTTAGCACAGCGCGCGACGCGAACGCACGCGAAAACGAGCATGATGGCGCAGCTTCCGCCTTCCCGTCCTGCCGCGCGCCGAAGTGATGGTACAGCGTCGGCCGTCACTTCCGGTCGCTTTTCATTGGGCATGGGGTGGCCGCGCAAATTGAACGTTTATTCTGACAGGTTTGCTTGCTCGCATGGCCGCCTGTTTGCTGCTGCTTCGTTGTGGTCTCTAACTAGAGCGGTGAGGCGGGTAGTTGCTACTACGTTTCGTGCCGAGCATTTTATTTTGGGGTGGGGGGCGCAGTCTGTGCTGCATCACTGAGGGTACAGTACACAAATCGGGACCGTGAGCGAGACGATCGGCGCTCTTCTGCTGGTGCGATTAGATTATTTGCTGCGTCCGAACGAAGCAACTTTGCGAGGTCACAGCGTAGTTTCAGGGATAAAGACGCGCACATCTTGGTCGTGCGACAGCGACGCGTAAACATTCATGAGGAGACTGAAGACTGCGTTTGCAAGTGCGTATGCTCTGGATAAGAAATTACAGCTTTGACGACACCAGCCCTTAATATATAGGCTCAGCCTTACAAACTGTATTTGAGGATGCATTTAGAAAGCAGATCAGTAGCTTAGTAAACCTCTGAATGAATTAGGCAAGGTACGTGGAAATTCGGGTTTGAGAACTTCCAACGTGATCTCGCCTCTATAAGTCTTCTTTATGGATTCACCATGCAAATTGTACGTTGATGCCATTGTACAGCAGAGGCTCGTCTAACAGCACGTCCCTGTTTGCTCAGAAATGTATCCGAACAGCTTCTTCCATTTCACCACTTTTTGTTGGGCTATTAAGGGCACCGAAATATTAGTGCAGAATTGCGCAAGTTGCTCTCGTATTGTCGCTCTGCTACTGCAGTTTTTCTAGAAGTGTTTAATTGCATGTTAATATTCCTGTGAGCACGAAAAATAATGATAATGGAATTGTAAGTGAAAGGGCGTTCTTTTTCTGGATGATATATTTTTGGAGTGGCCGTCATGCCAGTAACATCAGAATCCTTGAAGAAATATCGACAGTCACTTAGGAATGCGAAAACTTAATCCCTTCACGCATCGACACCTGCAATTGTCACGTGACCATGATACGTTAGTTCATACATTCTACGTGTTCTTCACAATTCTACCTTAATCTCACGTAATGCACCGTGCTATAGTTTGTACGAACCTTAATGCAATTTATTCCACCCTTATTCACATTATTTACCCATAATTGCTCATAATTAACGTTGTTGTATTTACTACCTTCTGTATCACTACTGACGTCATACAAGACGGTGATGACTTCACATTTTATTTATTATACATACATTCAAGGCCTAGCAGGCACAACAGAAAGGAGTGGTGAAGATATGCAATAATTGCAATGCAACGCAAGAATAGAAAATCAAACCATAAGATAATTTGAACGGTGACTTTGAATTAGTGGTGTCACAAATTGAGACTGTGGAGGCGGGAAGGCGGTTGCATTCAGTGGCTGTTCTTGGCAAAAAGGAAGAATGGCACATCAATTTTGTGTTGATGGTCGATGCGAGACGAGAACTTGGTGTGGTGAAAAGATTTTCTTTACGAGAAGGGTTAAATTAGCATATTCTATGAAAAAGACAGAGACGAAAGTATTTGCGACGTAACCAAAGGTCAGGTTCACCTAGTGTTTTTTTCATGGACGTGACGCTAGACTGAAGTGAATAATCTGAGAGAATAAAACGGGCGGCGCGATTCTGAATGCTCTCTGAATGCTTTCAAGGGAAATGACAAGATTGGCCTGAGCAGGGTCCCGTATGGATTGCTGTTGCGGAGAACGCCACCTTTCCTACCTGAAAGGCCATGAAATGCTTTCGCATTAAAAATGCAGTACATACACACATTGCTCAATGCGTGGACGTGTACAGGTTACTCAGATTTATGCATCAATACGTTCAACACCCTTCAGGCGTCGATTTAACACCCTTCTTCGAGCAAAGTCACACCTTATGTGTGCTATACACCCTTGTGATAAGGTGCTTTGGCCGAAAAGGGTGCTAAAAGGGTGTGGGCGTGGGTGTAAATGACGAAAGCACCCCTATTAACACCCATAAGGGTGTAAAAATGTTTAGTGTGTATGTCATCCTTTGTTGAAAAATTTTCCATTTTGTCAACCCGCCAGTTTGTTTTCGTTCCTGGTCGTGGTACTGTAGCTCTTCTGGAAGAGTTCTCCGATGAACTTCTTTCAGCTTTCGATCAAAATATGTTTAGCGTTGCTTTATTTTTAGACATTTCTAAAGCTTTTGAAACAGTTCATCATGCTATTTTATTAGAAAAACTATACTCCATAGGCTTCAGAGGTCCGTTTTATGATGTGCTCAAGAATTACCTTTCCGGTCGTTCACAAGTGGTTGTTTTAGACGGGATGACAAATGTAAGTAGTCAACTTCCAATGAAGGCCGGAGTTCCAAAGGGCTCCATATTATCACCTCTTCTGTTCAATTTGTTCGTTAATGACTTATCTCACGTCATTTCCAAAGCTGTATTATTTCAATATGCCGATGACACTGTTCTGCTTTCCAAGCACTTTTCTTACAACATGGCCATTACTAATTTCCAGAATAATATACACAAAACAATGACTTGGTTCACTAATAACTGCTTGGAGGTTAACCCAATTAAAACGAAACTCGTTTGCTTCAGATCCCCACTAAAACTAACAACTATAGATGCGCCCGTTTTTCTACATGTTCACGGCTGTTATCCCTATCGGTGCGTGCCTGTCACCTATGTGAATTCGGTAAAATACTTGGATGTCTTCTTCGACAGTGATATGTCTTGACACAGCCAGTTATCACATGTTTGTGGTAAGCTTCGGAGCGCGGCCTGGTTGTTTTTCCATATAAAATCCATTGTTCCTTTTCACATAAAAAAGAATATTGCGCATGCTCTGGTGTACAATATTCTCAGATATGGGATTACTGTTTTTGCTTTTTGCTCAGCCAGATGGCAAAACAGAGTTGACACTTTATTAAGAAACATACTAAGAAACATAGCATATAACGCCCCCTTTTCTGTGTCTGATAATATTTTCACAGCCCTTGGTCTTCCATGCTTTCGAACACTCTTTCTACAGACTGTAGTGGTGCAACATTTCTGGGACAGCAGTTTCAAAACACGTCATACAGCCTCCCGAAACCTGCGTAGTTCCATTCGTTTTAAGGTGCCGCGCTCTTCAACAAGGCATGGGGAAGCCAGGCGCTGTGTTTATGTTCCCCCAATTTTTAATGACTTACCAGAGGAAATGTTTTCCACAACATCAAAAAAAAAATGCTAAAAATCATGGTTCACTCATTGTAACACGGTTCCTATATGCCTGAAAAATGTTCATGATAAGGCACGAATTGTTAAAATACTGTTCCTTGCTCTTTATTTTTCATTTCTTGTTGATGTTACTTTTCCTAACTTTTTGCACCTTGGTCACTATTGATTTCATGTTAGTATTGTGTTGATATATTGTGTTTATATTATGTTCTTATTTTATGTTTTACTGCACGTCCGTCTGCCGACTTTGCCGGGCCAAGTCCCTCAAGCCACTAGAGGCTTTGACAGGCCCGTTTCATTGCCCTGTATACGTTATGTGCAATAAAAGATTTATTATTATTGTTATTATTATTATTATTATTATTATTATTATTATTATTATTATTATTATTATTATTATTATTATTATTATTATTATTATTATTATTTCGCTAATATTCAGAAGGAACGTGCAGAGTGGTGCAATGCAGCCGACGACATTGTTTTACTTCTTAAGCGAGCGAGACTGTCTACGTGAACGGATAAGTGCCGTGCGCTGCGCAGAAAATGTGCGCGAAACGCGGTCAACGTAGAAGTACACAAAATCCAAGATAAAAAGAATACATGCACATAGCAGCGATGTCGTTCGGTGCAACCGCGCGCAGGATTAATAAAAACCAGGCAAAGCTTTTTCCAAGCAACACATCCAGAACGGCAAGTAAAATAGCCAATGGTTGATTAGAAGTCACACTCTCTCAGAACCAACAAGAAAATGAAACAAAAGAGAGAGGCAGAACTGGCAGCATGTAACTCTCATATGAGAGGAGGATCTAAGACTGCTGCTGAATCTATAAGAGCACGAAAATTAGACTCGCGCACGTGCTCCCGCACGTCAAGATAAGAGGGTGCGTCGAAGGAGTGTCTGACACGGTGCCTTCATTAGAGGACACGCAGAGTATAACCACGATCCTCTAACGAGCCGTTGGTGTGCAGCTTCGCCGGGACGTCAAGGGCACTCATCAAGTCTCCGGTAATCACAGTGTGCCGCCGCTGTCGTCGGGCCTTCTTGGTTTCACTCCCATCCCCTCTCCTGTGGCTGTGTGTGTGTGTGTCCATCACGGTCCATGGTTATACCGATCGGAGACTAGAGGCTGGCTGATTCGCGCAGTCACCTGGCGCTGCTTTCCGAGAGGCGGTGTCCTTCGGTGCTCTCTCATCAGGCCATAAGATTGGATGAAGGTATTACCTGTCCTGGCTAGGTTGTCGCTGCGTATCAGGTTGCGGCTGTGCCACGTGTGCGCGACGTGAAAGCGGCGCCGAGTGAATAGAGCGGAATGACTGCTCGTTAACAATGACACCAGAAAGCTCAAGTTGGAAGCGTGGTGCTCTGTTTGACCTTTATTCTTCCTTCGCCTTATTCTTTAGGTGGCCTCCTGCATGCTCTGAAACACGCACTTCCCCATGTATAGGCCACTTTTGCAGCCACCCCTTCATTGATGCGTAAATAAACCCGCGTAACACGTCTTTTCATCCCTTTATTGCATAACTCTAGCGCGGGGTAGCCAACCTAATGTGCTCCACTCGACATCATTACAGAGACAGCTGTCTGGAAACGTATGCGTGACTGAGCATCGAGTGGTTCTTTACGTAAGACTTCACTATCTTCGCTATCCACTATAGCAAAACTTGGCGTTCCCTGGCGAAATCATTGCGCGGTGATTTTCGGTGTCCTTATTGTGTGTTTAGTGGCACATCGTGTTAACTACGCACGTTGCAAAACAGCAGTTTTCTTTAAGCGCTGCTTTTAAAAGAACTTTTGAAACCTTGAGAAAATAAATTGGGTGTTCTCTTTCTTTATTAAAACGAAAATAAAAGAAAGAGAAGTAGTCACCTTAAAATGGTGACGGCTACTCCTTCTCTCATAGCGGAAACAACAATAAAAAATACGTAGGAAAATGAAATCGCCTCATACGGTCAGAAATCCACAGCACAGTCTTATACGCCCATGAACATAACAACATAAAAGTCAAATGCAAGTTGCACCACAATGAGTTCGTAAACAAAGTCACAAACACACACAAACGGCCGTGATGTAGATTTCGATGAGCGTATAAACAGACGAGGAATTACACAGAATGAAAATAATTCACGCACAGAATAGAAAAAAAATGTATAACACATAATATACAATCACTAACAATTACAAATAATAGAAGAACGTTATAGTAACATCGTGTGATTATTCAGTGCAATACCTAGTACTTGTTAAGGATGTCTGTTTCTTCATAAAAATGTTCAAGTGCGTATAATGCTTCTCGCTGTGCTATTTTCGATGGCCATTGGCCCAGCAATTTTAATATCCACAATAGAAAGAAGAACAAAACATTTATTTGTGTATATAATAGGACCAATAAGGCCGACAATGACCTGTGCTCTGCCCAATTAAAATTAAATTGCGTGGTTTCATGCGCCAAAACAATGGTTTGATTAAGAAGTACGCCGTAGGAAAGAACTCCGGACTAATTTTGACCACGTGGGGTTCCTTAACGTGGTGCTCCCAATGCATGGGATACGCGCGTTTTTGCATTTCGCTCTCATTGAAATGCGGCAGCCGCGGTCGGCACTAGATGCCGTGACTTCGTGCTTAGCAGCGCAACACTACAGCCGCTAAGCCACCGCGGCGGGTGTGCTCTGTCCAGATCGTCATTGAGGGTAAATCTGGCACAGAGATAGAGAGAAGATGAAGGGCACGCAGGGAGGTTAACCAGACGCACGTTCGGTTTGCTAGCCTGCACTGAGGGAAGAGGTAGCGAGTTGAAAAGGAAGAGAGAGAGAGAGCACCAGTCTTGCGCGAACTCGAAGGAGCCCACCAAGTCTACAAACGGGAATTCCACAAAGACGTAGGCGCGATGCTTTCCGCGCTTTTCTCCTGCGTTTAAATAATTGTGCACTTGCAATCGGGCTATGTCTGCAACACATCCGTTCAAACAACATTTTCGATATTCTGTCCGGCATGAGGCATACTCTATAATGCATAACACACGTCAATTCGGCGCGTAAACAGACTCTCACGGATGAGAAACCGTTTACGCGCCGAATCACTGTAAACCTGGTTGCTGCCGAAACGTCTCCGCGCCTACGGACAGCCGAAGTGCAGCAAAGTAACAGTGTACGTAAATTCTACTTCATGTTCTAATGGTGAACCACTATATTCTCAGCAATGTTTCGTGGCTAAACGATTCATACGTTCAGCAAACACAGGTCACGACTCACGAGCTTCACTGCGTATATCCAGCGGGTTCCGGTGCACGGATGCACGCGATCGGCGGGCCGGCTGCTGCGGAGACGATGGCTGCCAAAACTGCACGGCATTTTGCGGCCAATCGGGTGGCACTCATTTTTCTAACCTCGATCCCTCTATGCAACTGCGGCTGTTACCAGGTCTTCGGCGAAATGAGGAAACAGTGCTGTGCCGCTTACGTTTGGGAGTCGCATTCACAAATGCTTATGCATTTCTGATTGGAATGGCTGATAGCGCCGAGTGCAATGCCTGCGGTGTCGAGGAAACCATAGAACACCTACTGTGCTACTGTCCATCTTATGAAAACGAAAGGCAAGACCTCTGCACAGCTCTCAATCAGCTAGATGGGAAGCCGTTCACCTTGAAGAAGATCCTGGGACCATGGCCTCGCATATCGCAGCTCCAAAAGGCCACAAAAGCGCTGCTGCGATATTTGAAAGCGACCGGATTGAGTGAGCGCCTGTGATTTGGACTGAGTGACCGACTGATACCTCCAGTGGACTTTCTCTTCTTCTCATCTTTCCGTCCCCCTTTCCCTTTCCCCAGCGTAGGGTAGCCAACCGGGCTCAGTCCTGGTTAACCTCCCTGCCTTTCTTTTATCATTTTCTCTCTCTCTCTCTAACCTATTGTATGTTTAGCCAAGACAGTATAAGAAAGGGTAGACTCCACTTAGACGAGGCACACACTACGCGGGTGACTGCAAGTGAAGCAGACGACGTAGCGGATTCCCTCGAGATTTGCCATAATGCCGTACCGGCAGCCGTTTCGAAAGCGCGCGCCACTTTCGAATGTCGTCCTGAGATTTAAAATTATTATGATAATTTCCATTGACATACCGTTCGAAACGGGGTGGCGACAGATAGTCACCAAGCATGCTTGAGCCAATCAGGTATAATATACGTACACACATAGCTATCTATCATTCTGGCTATCTATCCTTCCTATTTTTCTATTAAGATCTGTCTATATATATTCTACAGTTACTTATGCTTGTAACGACTCCGTTTCTATCAATCCGTTCCCCACGTTTTATCCCCCCAATACACTAAACGTCTCTTACTTATCTCGACTGCTAACCGGGCTAATGCTTCCATCCGCTTTGAATCCCAGCGCTACGTACTGCCAAGTGCACGGCATCTTGCTGGCTGACTATCTTGGAATTCCATTACAATGTGCTGAGTCATATCCGGACTTTTGCCGTAGCAAACACAGGCCTCGTCATTTTGCGAATATTTTCTCCTGCATGTCTTTGTCCTCAAGCAGCCAACTCGGGCCTCAAATAGCGAGGCACTGACCAACCTGGGTTTACGAGTTCCACGAGGCGGAGCGCACGGATGTGTATTAGTCAATTTTATGACCCCCGAGATTTACGATGGCACAATCTAGGGTACCTCAATGTGTGCGGCCCCCACTTCTTGCATACGTAGCTATGTTCGAGCCAAAGTCTCCGGGCGAACAACCGAAGCCGTCCCATTCCCTGCCGTATGTGGTGTTGTGAAGGCGTACGTCTATGGAAGACTTACTTCTAACTCGCGCATCTGACGCGTTGTAGAACTACAATTTCCACCATATTATTGATCACCCGATCCGGCACGTCGTCGATATCAGCCGATATATGATGAATACGTCGCAGGAAATTCTAGCACCGAATGAATCTCAGGTCGAATACAGTTTGGTTCGGTCATGTTGTGCCATGCCTGAACCAAAGCGCGACGAGCAAACGAAAACGATTGTGCCCTTTCCCAATCCACAAGTTACAACTGCTCTTTGCAGCAAAATGGCCACATGGTTAGCTATGGCTCCACGATGGTCAAATGAACCTGCTCTCCTCTTAGCGGTGGAGTTGTAGATAATTTATTTGCACTCAAAACAACGTACAAGCCATGGTGGACCTGTCAGCTTTCTATGGTACATATACGCTTAAATGAATTGGGTTTATTATAACCAAACAAGTCTGTATCGCATTAAATTGTATTAGATCCGCCCTCGAACCTTTATGCGAGCACCAAAAAGTTCTGAGCGTGAACAGCCAAGTTATGAGGCTTCAGCAAGCGGGTTTTCCTAGTGAGACCATCGCTTCTGTCGTTGAGTGCCTTATTGGCGAAGTAATGTCGAGCGCACGGAGCAGGGGAGCTGAGAAGGAAAGGCGAAGTTAAGCCAATGGTGGTCCCTTATCTGCACAACCTCTCCCACCGCTTGAAGAAAGTCACTGGAAAGGGCGGCGTTGTCATAGTCTTGTCCGCCCCTGAGAAACTGGTGCTTGTGTGCCGCGCAGTGAACTGTGCGCGCACTTCGCAAAAGCGCGCAATAAACCATGTTGCGCCCCTTGAAAGCTGCCAGAAGGAGGTGGTGTACCGCATTCCGCTCTATTGTGGCAATTGTTACGTCGGCCAGACTGGTCGTTGTGTTAATGACCGCTTGACGGAGCATCGAGCAAATTTGCAGGCTTTCGTAGCAGTGGGTCACTTGGCTGACCATTGCAAAAGGTCCCCGTGTACTCCCGTGTTCGGAGACACTTGTATATTTGGAAGTTTCAAGGCTCAAAAAGAGAGGGAATTGTTTGATGCATCTTGTATAAATAAAGAAGGAGAAGGTTGCATTAGCACCACGTCTCTTATCTATCAGGGAGAGTTATATTTGCACAATAAGTATCGAAGTCCGCGGATATGAAGAGCGTAGAAGGTGTTATAGTGTGGTTGAAAATGTGTCTTTAATCTTGCGCAGATCAGAACTTTGAGTAGTGAACTGATACACGATAATGTGTCTTGTGCTAACAAAGTGCGCTGTGGCGATGTTGGTTGTAATGTTTTTTTGCGCAGCAACTGCTGCTCGTGTAATTTTTTCCGCAGTAAACTTCAGCTGAAGTTCGCCGTCCGTCCTGTGTGCATTTTTCTGTGTCCTGTCCTCAAATCGCGCCGTTATAACCATGTTCTATCAAGCCAGCAACCAACTAGCCCATCTAAGTCTGTTAACTGCTGTACGGATTCTTGACAGCCACAGTATCAAGGACTTAAGCTTTAGAGACTTGTGATCTCTATTTTTGAGAAATATATCGGCAGGTAGTGACGTTTCTGCCCTACTTTGGCATCACAACGCTCAAATACTGCAACTATGGTTTCGATAACAACGATTAAGTCGGTTTTCTTGTAATGAAAGCATCAACACCAGCAACAACTTGTGAATGAGACTGTAGTCCCCTCCATCGTGTTGCTGTCAACGACTGCAAACATATTTAAAGGTGGTCTCTCATCATTGCGCTAGTGCAAGCAACCATAAAAGAAATCAGGCTTGAAAGTCGCACTACGGTTTCAGAAATTACGCTTGATGTTTCCTACAAATAAAAATAAGTATGCCTGAAGTTCTTTGAATTTTTTATGGCATTATTCATGTTTAACGGTCGAATTTTCGTGATGAAATTTCCACAGCTATATCATGTTCCTTAGCGAATAAAAAGTTTCAAGATAACAAAATCCCTACACACGTGACCTGCCACTCGTTTTTTATGTGGCACACAGCAACTAACACCAGCAAAATTTTCCCTGGTGCATAATGACAAAGTGTACTTTCTAAGAAGAACTCCAGAACTCATTTCACATTTCACACGTCGCTGTTGAGGTTTCAGCCTGGTGATTTTCTGGAAGACAGTTCACTATCTTGTGATTTTTTTTTTAGCCTAACATGTACTTTTGTACAAAACTTGTACGTACATTGAAAACCTGGAAACCCACCACTTTTCAAGCCCAATTTAAATGTCCTGTAGATGTCGCGACACACTTCGCTCGTTGTTTGAACATTATTCTCATCCTGCGTCAGGGCATCAGCGATGTAAACTTTCTGGGCCATTCATTGTACAATTCTAGGCTGCGGATGTTTTCGTCATTAGCATTTATAAGTATGCACAATCCCCCAAATGTACGATTCTATCTGCCTTTGTAATAAGTATCCCGCGTCCTTTCTACTCTGAAGTGTTTCCCGGTGGTCGGTACATGCCGTAAAATATAAAGTTGTGCACTTTCTTCATCTCTGGCCGCAGTGACCGCTCGACAGCACCATGGCCAAGCTGAATTGCAGCAGTGAGCAGGAGCAGCTCGGTGGTGACGTGCTCCTCGTAAACTTGAGCGCGTTTGGCGAAGAGCTAGCAGGCGGCGCCTGGAGTGGCAGTGGCAGCGCCCCCTTCACGTGGTCCGAGTACGTCAAGATCGGCGCATACCTGGCGACCATCGCGGTGGCCGCCGTGGGCAACACTTGTGTCATCCTGACGGTGGCGCTGAACCGCAGCCTGCGCACCACCATCAACTGCTACCTGACAAATCTGGCCGTGGCGGACGCCATCATCAGCATGTTCTGCATGTGGGTCTACCTGGTCAAGAACCTGTCCGACTGGTACGTGCTCGGAGCCTTCATGTGCCGCATCGAGGGATTCGCCCAGAGTAAGTAAACGTCGCCCTGTCAGGCTGGCGCTTAACCGATTTGCTAAATCTTGAAATGGGCGAATTTTGCGTCGTATAGACTGTTTAGTATAGGAGTCAGCATGCGCCTTAAGGCTGACAACCATGGAGCGAACTTTAACGACAAAACATAGCCTGTCAGAACAAGCATACAGAAACCATCGAAGCTCATTATCTAAATAAAGCAAATAGCTTCCGTTTACCGTGAAATTATTCGTACAAATTTGTAGACCACTGAAACACATCGGACGAACTAGGAAGACTATGAAGATTACATGCTTAAGACTGCAATGATGTTTTGATGATTAAAGCAGGGCCTAGTGGTGTCAAATGCTATTGGACGAGTAAAAGCAAAGATTTATAGCGGGTCACAGATTTCATTTGTGTGTTTGTGTGTTTGTACGTGTGTGCGTGCGTGTGTGTAAAAGCTTTTCTTTGGCTGTGCCTTTAAATGTTAAAACACACAAACTTCCACTGCGATGCACTTGTTTTTTCTCATTATTATTTATTATATATTTTCTAAACATGTATACACTAGACAGGAAAGAAAAAGCGAGGAGCAGGCTGGCAACTGCCACCGGAAGGGGCACAACGCCTGCCTACTCTTCAGAAAGGGAGAGACAGAAACACAGATATTGATGATAGAAAGAAGGTGATGGAAGAGTAAAGAAATGGTGACATGACAAATCTCAAATAATTAAGCAGAACAAAGTACAGGTCACACAGTAAGGCCGGTCACTGCAGGACACGCTACTCAAAGATGTTTAAAAAAAAGAATCAATGTCCGAGGTACAAACGTGAACCTAAGTTAGTTAGTTATGGAAAAGTAAGGAGAGCGCGATGAGGTTGATCGCGTCGAGAAGCACAACTACTGGGGTACAAAGATTCGTAGTGTGTCGTACACCGCAGGCCAATGAGATGATAGTCCCTCACTAGCGTCGTGCGCTGTGCACTGAAAGCGTAACACTCCAATACCAGGTGCTGAATTGCCTCACAGCAACCGCAAGACGTACACGATGGGCTGTCCACACGTCCTTTCTTGTCCCGTCCTCGCGCAGTTCACCCATAAGTTAATAAACGTTCGCACACGTTCATACATCCGACCCTTATAGCTCGAGTAGTTGTGCCCTAGCACGACGAGGCGAGCCTCGACCGCGAACACGGGGCGGGAACGTTCCATTTACGACGCGTTGGTCTGGATGCTGCTTGAGTAGCTGTCGACGAATCAGCAGACGAGTGTCATCAAGCCTACACAAAATTTCAGGGCAGGCACAGTCGTTATGAGCGCAAGTTGAAGCCGGCCGATCAGCCTCTTCATTTCCGGCGATCGCTACGTGTCAAGGTATCGATTGGGAAACGAGAGATATCCCATATGGTGCGATTTTGTTGGCAGAGTCAGTAATTCTACGCGCAACATAACAATCAATCTGAATGCGTAGTAATCTGCTAACGGCAGCGTGGGAGTCCGTAAAGATGGCAATCTGCGATGCGGTAACTCCTCTTACTCGTAGTTCAGTGCAACCATAATCGCTACTAGCTCTCGAGTTGACGAGGCTGAATCGAGTATATAAAGTACACGTCGTACCTGAGTCGAAGGGCAGAAATAAGCTGCAGAGGCGCCTTGACCATCGCTGTGTACAGATGCATCTGTGAGTACTTGAACATAATCTGGAAATCTTTCGAACATGTGCGACTGAGCCAATTGGAATATTGCCGAAAAAGGCATACCAGACTTTGTGTGTATGTCAGGGATGGTGAGGTAAATGGGGAATACGTGTTTGGTGATATCTTTCGGAGGTGGAGGCCTAACTGAAGCAGCGTGTTCAGAAGTGCCAGCAATGTTAATGAATAATGCCGCCATTTTTTCCATGCGAGAAAACGGGCGGTGAACAAGACGATCAAGGAGTGATTGCCCATTAGATGCGCGGTGCAGACGCTCAATATGATAGAGAGCTCTCTGGTCTGCTTGCAGCCTCAGGGGTAATTGACGCGCTTCAGTGAGTAATGCAACAGATTGCGCCTCGCGAGGTGATCCAAGCTTCAGTCGGAGGGCCACGAGATGATCTCATTCCAGTTGGACCACCAAACTAGGTAGCCCGTTCAGGACTGGCAACGCATACATCATGGCTGAGAGTACAGATGACTGGCACGCCTGTAGAGCCATTGTTTGGTCGCAAACGACACCTCTAGAAGTCAAGATAGCCACATACACAAGGAGAGATTGCGATTCGCGCCGTGCAAGTTTAACGGCAGGACAAGAGATGCGGTCATCCACAATTAAGCTCAAATAACGGTGCTGTCGCACCCAGCTTATCGGTGTCTGGTGAAAGTGTTCGGTCATTCCAGCAACGGAGGCGGCGTCACGCGGCCCTCCTCCGAAGCAATCACCCGGTGATAGAAATCTGCGACGCAGTTCGGCGGTTCGGTCTCGCAGTATAGTCATGGACGCGCCGAAGAGGAAAAAAAAACGAATAGTAATCGCATGCGCAGCGTGCCTCTGTGCTCAAACCATACGGAGTTCTGCGCAAGGAAGCAACAAACTTTAAAGCAGAGGTACCGTGTTACGAAGAAACAACTCGAAATGCAAGTGCAAGAGGGAAAACGTGAAACCCGTTCAGGCACAAGTACTTTGTCCCTAGTGAAACAGCTACGCTAAATTTCAGTTCATTTACGCCGCTGTACGCTGTTCGAGGCTCTAGACAAGCGTGATCATTCCTGTACGTTACGGGTTTCGTCAGTTGTTGTATTTTACAGCCGTCTTTATTTAAGTTTACACTTTAAAACGCACTAAAGTTTGTTTCTTATGGCACTTGATGAATTTGTTGAAAACAGAAGCGCTTGAAAAACAACTAACATCTGTTACCGGTATGCGCTTGCGTTTACTAATTGCGTGAAAAAAAATATATCGCTTTTCAAGGCTAGTAACGACATACTGACCATTACATAGCCTGTATCCTCACATAATACGACGTTCACGCAGTGCGGCCGGCCCTTAATTGCACTCGTCTGCAGGCAGAGCGATTCGACGCTGACTTCGGTGTCTGTAATGAACTTGATGCCGCAGCATATGATGTGACCGGCGTTGAACATAGCTTCGCTTTCACTTACGCACCTCTGTGTCTCTTTAGGAAGGGAAAGTACGGTTTGCAGCAAAACTAGAGGACCTGACGTGCTTTGCTGCTCGAGATGCACACACTTGCGAAATCGCCTTATCGCCGTCTTGACAGCCATTTTGGCCTGCCGTCGTGCCGCCTATAGTTGCTGGAATGACCGAATAGTCGGCTGATTGTTCAACGAGCGCGTTGTTTAGCTATGCTATTGCAGCCGACTTAGCAGGTGATATTTGAAAGCCAACTTCAACCAAGCACTCCGAAGTCGCGTTCAGAGCTCTTTGCAAGCTTGCACGTAGCTTCGGATCAAGGTGCGAAGGGCCGCTTATCCACAGAGCAATACCATCTGCATAGATAGCTATGCCCACAGGGAAGTCACAGTCCCTAGGCAAGCGACTTGGAAGTGCGGCGAGGGCAATGTTAAACAAAAGCGGCGATAATACGCAGCCCTGTGGGACACAGCTCTTCGCAGTGCGCGATTCACTTATTCATTCGACACGCGCTTCCATCCGGCGCTCCGATAGAAAAATATGCACAAAGCGGAGCAAACGACCCAAAATTCCCGCGGTTGCAAGAGCAATAACAGTCGCCTTATGCGGAACCGAGTCAAAAGCTTAACTGCTGTATGTCTAGGAAGAGTATTATAGGCGGTGTGCTTGTTTCCTCTAGCGAATTCAAGCGCTGAGAAAGGTCTGAGATACGGCGGCGACGAAAGCCCCTCATGACATCAGGAGAAAAAAATTAGCTCCTCTAGCATGGCATCTAGGCGAAACAGGACCGTTCGTTCTATTAACTTTATGAAACTTCAAGTTAGGGATATTGGCCGGTATAAGCCGGTATAGCATGGCCGGTCTTGGAGGACGCCCAGGATTTAAAATTGGTATTACTTTTAACGATTTCCATTCAGCAGGGATTACACGGTTTCTCCATAATTCATTATACTCGTCCAATATACGGTCATGCAAACTGTTATGAATGTTCCGCAGTGCTTGGTAGGTTACACCGTCCTCACCTGGAGCAGTGCGGCGTTTAGAGAGGCTGAGTGCGTCTCGCGAGTGAAGTCTTCTTGCACTACTGCGGGAACCACACAATGCCTTTCTATACCTGATGCGAGGCGAACACTGACAACGTGGATAGTTGGCGTCTTTGCGAACGCCTGCATTCCTACATAAATGCCCGGCACGAGTGAAGAAGAACTCAAGGCCAGTCTTCGCGCACCAGCGAGGTACACCGTCCTCCACGCTCGTATGCTCGGGCAATCGTCCGCGGCCGTGATCTTTTTCCAAGGACCGCACGTTCCTTATTACGTCCGCTTCCAGAGTCTCGATTTTCGATGCCGACCCTACCGCAAGTCAGTGCAATACTGCAAAACTTGTGGCAACACGGGACACCGCCAGGATGTCTGCCCGAGACCATTGCCAGCCTTCTGCTCTAAATGTGGCAAAACCGATCAACTACCCGATCACGAGTGCAAACCCGCATGCAAGTTATGTGGAGAAGGGCACGAAACCGCAAGCAAAGATTGCAAGAAAAGACTGAAACCCAACCCGCCGCCATTCAACATACGACAGCAACGCATCGACAGACTCAAAGTGAGAGACAGTCGCTGGAGCTCAGGCGGCGAACAATTCCCACAATTAGGAAGCTCAACCACCAGCTTGAGGGGCAGTGATGGCAGCGTCCCCAAACGAAGTAGATCTAGATCTATACTCCTATCGCCTTCCCGATCACGCTCACGCTCGCACTCGCCGAAACGCGTGAGCTACGCGGATGTGGTAAGCGGATCGAGTGGATCGAGAACCACGAGCAGTTCCAAATTCTTGTCGGCCGAAACTGCGGCCCTTCAGGCTCTCGAAAATAAGGTGCAAAATCAACAAAACACGTTGCACAATCAAAACAGTCAACTACAAAGCCAACAGGCTCTCATCGACAAGCTGATCCAATGTCAACAGATACAGCAAGACAACATAAACAGGCTTCTACAGAAGTGCGAGGAGCAAAAAGATATCATTGATAAACTGCAACAGAGATGTACGACAGGCCAAGAGAACATTGCACAGCCGCGACTCTCACTTCCCGACGCAGATGTTCAATCCGTAGTTGACGCAAGATTCCAAATCCTCCAAGAAACTCTCATGAAAAATACCCACGACACAATTAAGAAAATCGTCCAGGCAGCAATAACGAATTTCGCCGCAAGTATAGCCAATAAGGTCAACATGCTAGACGCCAAGGTGGATGGACTCGCAGCGCAACAAAATAACTTCATAGCCCACATCAAGAAGACGTATGTAACAAAACAGCACCTCAACACGTCACTAAATGACATTCAGCCCGACAGAAAGCGGCCGCGAGCAAACGACCGAAGTGCCTCTCGTTCAATTTCACCTAGCCGCGAGCGCCGGCAGGGAGCAGCAACAACCGAAGATGGCGGTCCCTAATCACAGGACTACAAATGCGCTTTCAACTCTCCGCATATGGCAGTGGAACTGTCGCTCCTATCGACCACGGCATGCTACCTTACAAGAATTTGTCAAACAAGACCCACCCGACCTCATAGCGCTGCAAGAAACAAATACACAAAACGTCCGGCTACAAGGGTACAACGCCCACGTACAAACGAAACGCACGGCAATTCTCACCAAGAAGAATCTCACAGTACAGGAATTGGAACCCGTCAATACACCGATCGAACACACCTTAATCGAAATCATACCGGAGAGGAAATCGCTCAAGAGCGTATTCGTAGTCAGTGTGTACAGCCCTCCCAGAGACGCCCTTTCAGACTTCGACCACCTTGTCCGAGAAATTAAGAAGCGCACTGATGGTCACCAAGTCGTTATAGTTGGGGACTTCAACGCCCCACACACGGCCTGGGGATACCAGACCACCACGAAGAAAGGAGCCCGAGTGCACGACACTGCACAACAGCACAGACTCACCATGTGGAATGACCCACTCCAAACAACGAGGATAGGTAATAGTGTCTCCAGAGATACAAACCCCGATCTCACCTTCACGCTAAACCTGCCCTCGGCAGAATGGAGCCGACTCCCAGAAACCCTGGGCAGCGATCATCACATCCTCCAACTAACCGTGGCTCACACTCGCAAGCCCGCTAGGCTTGGAGCGGCCCGGGTAACGGAGTGGAAGTCATTCAGAGACGTGCTAAATGTCGAGACCACCATCGAGAACATAGATGACTGGCTGGAGAAAGTCCTCGACACGGCAGAACGCCACACGAAAACAATACAGCTGAATGAAGTAGTGCCAGCCGTCGACACGCACCTCCTCCACCTCTGGGAAGCCAGAAGAGCTCTTCTCAAGAGGTGGAAGAGACAGAAGCTAAACAAGAAATTAAAGAAGCGAATTGCCCTCCTCACCGAGCAAGCACAGGCATACGCGGAGAGATTAGGACGACAGAACTGGCACGCATTTTGCGACAAACTCCAGGGAACCCTGAGCACAAAGACGACGTGGCATCTCCTGCGCGCCCTTCTCGACAACGTCCCTACGAAGACGCAGCAGCGACAGAACTTTGTAGGCTCGTGCACAACCCCGCCGGATCAGAAGAGAACCTCCTCCTCGAAATTCAGAAGAAGCTGTGCGGCGACCCACCCGTTAATACGACGGCATATGACAAAGTTTACGGTGGCAAACCAAACCCTGACCTTGACCAACCCTTCACGCATGCTGAACTCTCTGCAGCACTATCGACGCTCACAAGAAACACCAGCCCGGGCAAAGATCGGATCATGAACAAGCATCTTCGGAACCTTCCGCAGCAGGCTACCGCAGCCCTGCTCCAGTACTTCAATGAATGCTGGGAGAGAGGAAAGCTACCGGCTGCATGGAAGCACTCGGAGATTACCATGATCCCCAAACCAAATAAACAGCTCAGCATCGAGAACTTGCGCCCGATTTCCCTTACCTCGTGCGTAGGGAAACTTTTCGAGCATATGATTCACAACCGGCTAACCTCGTACCTCGAAGACAACGGATATTTTCCAAACACTATGTTCGGTTTCAGGCAGAACCTGTCAACGCAAGATGTCTTTCTTCTACTCAAGGAAGACCTCATCGACCACCTGAGTACCAGAAGCAAATCATCGATTTTAGCCATCGACGTAAAGGGAGCCTTTGACAACGTCAGTCACGAAGCTATCCTCCGCAACCTCGAAGACGTGGGCTGCGGTTCCCGGACATACGACTATGTCAGGAATTTCCTCACGGGCCGCACGGCCACCGTTGGAATATACAACCTGCGCAGCGACAGCTTCCGACTACCGAGCAAAGGCACCCCGCAGGGTTCGGTCATATCGCCGTTGCTCTTCAACGTCGCAATGATCAAACTACCCAGCCTCCTTGACGCGATACCAGACGTAAGACACGCTTTCTATGCAGATGATATCACGTTATGGACAAGGGCCTCAAACACTGGAACACAAGAAACACGCCTACAGGAAGCAGTAGATACCATCGAGAGCTACTTGCACAAATGCGGCCTCTGCTGTGCTCCCGAGAAGTCCGAACACCTCGTCCTCAAGTCAAGAACGAGAGGCAGACCACCTGGCTACGATGAACCCGATCCTAACGTCACCCTCAATGGAACGCCCATTCCAAAAGTGGAAACCCTACGAGTTCTAGGGTTACACATACACAAAGACGGCTCCGGGGCGGCCACCCTCCCGCGACTACAGCGAACGCTATCACAGCTCACGCATCTCGTCAGGAGAGTTGCAAGCCATAGAAGCGGACTTAAAGAACAGGACACGCTACGCGTGATGCAAGCACTCCTCACCAGTCGAATAACATACAGCACGCCCTACCTCGCGCTGAAGAATGTAGAGGTAGAAAAAATTAACATTCAAATACAGAAAGCCACCAAAATCGCCCTGGGCCTACCATCTACGGCTTCGACTACGAGGCTTCTCAAGATGGGGGTACACAACACCTGGCAAGAGCTAGCTGAAGCTCACAAAGCCAGTCAATTAGAACGACTGAAGCTCACGCCCACCGGAAGATCAGTGCTGCAACGGCTGAGCTACGGTGAAACCTTTATAGCCACCACGGACCGAAAAGAAAAAATTCCTGCAAACATCCGCGAATCCCTGTGCATAGCCCCAATTCCACGCAACATGCACCCCACGTACCACAAGGAAAGAAGACAAGCCCGAGTGGATGCTCTACGGCGAAGACACAGGCAAGATCCGGACGCCAGATACACCGACGCAGCCAAATACCCGCAAAGAAACGCTTACGCCCTGAGCGTCGTAGACTCTCAGGTCAGAGAGCTAGCGTCTGCCACAGTCCGTGCACAAAACCCCGAGACTGCAGAAGAGACAGCGATCGCCCTAGCGACTACCACGTGCATGGACGCAGCTGTCATCTTCTCCGATTCTCAAGCAGCCGTCAGAAACTACGGTAAGGGTCGCGTGTCAACACAAGCACTGAAGCTATTGAAGCACCGCAGTACTCCGATCCCCTACACCTGCGTGACATGGGTTCCTGGGCACGAGGGGCTGGAGGGTAACGAAGCGGCACACGCCGCGGCCCGAGGACACACCTGCCGGGCCAACCCTTCCTACTCTCGGGACGCCCGGCCTGCGCCAGCGGAGGCAGCTGACCGTACCCATCACGTACTCAGGGATGCTTCAACATCACAGGCTGGAACGCAGGGTGTACCCACCACCTCACCCAAAGCTCAACAAAGAAGAAAGCACTACACTCAGAAGACTGCAAAGTAATACTTATATCCACGGAATCATCATGCATAGACTGTACCCAACGCTACAAGGATACCACTGCCCAATGTGCGGCGTACCGGACACCTTAGCGCACCTGATCATCGAATGTCCATGGCATATAGACAAAGACTCATTGCCTTCACCGAGAGACTGTTGCAACGCCAGACTAAGCGAAGACCTCATGGAAACGTGGGAGGCCAAGCTAGTCTCCGAGGACCTGGAGCAACAACGACGTCTCGTTGCCAGGGCCAAGGAAGCAGCGAAGGCCAGAGGGTTCCTGGAATGAGGAGACCTCCCACCGAGAGTTGAACCAGGGCTTACCCCGGAAAACTGTTTCCAAAATAAAAGTTTATTCCTCCTCCTCCTGACAGCAATTATACGAACACTTGACGGGCGTTCGCGCCGTCGGCGCCGCCGCCATCGTGCTGTCCTGGTACCGACGGCTCATGCGCGGCCCAGGCGTAGAGGGTTTGAAGGCCTGTGTGTTTGGCTGCGAGAACGACCAAGCCAAGTGGCGCATGCACCATCACGCTCAGCTCACTCGGCTCTGCCGGTGGCAGGGCAGCGTTCTGGCTTACGCTGCTAGCGTGAGCGTTACGCGCGCTCACACGAGCGTACCTGCTGAGAACCCGTGTGCATGCCACACCGTAGTGCATGCACTGGTCTGAGCTCAACGAACAGTAAACACCACGCTAAATATATCTGATCTTTTCATCGGGCACTCACAAATGCTTGCAGTTTTCTGCCGATATCGTCTCGTGCAACATCGAGGTGAGACGCCTGCACCGTCGCTGCCGGCGTTCCTCATCGCGACAGCGTCGTGATACGCCCGGTATCGGCCAGGGAGCTGCTGCTGCTGCTGCACGGCAGGAGTTGCGTTTCGCGCTGCTTTACGCCATGTCCCCTTTGCGCATTGTTCGAACACCGTGCTAGGAGTTCGAGAGTAACGCTAAGTACCTTGCTATCGCTTCCAACACTTCACCGTCAGGCGAAGCTGCCAATTCTGATAGGATCCGCAGCAATGGCTTAGTGGCCATGTCGTTCTACTGCTGAGCACGTGGTCGCGGGTTCGAATTTCAAGCAGGGGCGGACGCTTTTCGATGGAAGCAGAATGCAAAAACGCTCACGCACCGTGCTTTGGGGGTACGTAAGAGAACCGCAGGCGGTCAAAATTAATCCGAAGCCATCAGCTATACTGCGTCCCTTGTATCCCCTGCACTGCGTCACATTGGGGAAGTTAAACTTCAGAATCGAATTCAATTGGTAGTCGATTCAGCTCTCAATGTGCACACAAAACATGGTTTCTAAAGGAACATTTTTTACATTCTGCCTTCGTCGGAAGTACACAGCTGGAAATCAAACCCGAGTCCTCATGCTGCGCAGCAAAATGCCGTAGCCACTTAGCCACCGCGGTGGATGCTGTACGATAATCTGGTGGCGTAGGTCAAAAGCAGACTACGAGCAATAAAAACAGCGCTAAACGACGGGACGAGTGAAGGGACACAGACAACGGCGCTGACTAGCAACCAAAGTGTGTTTATTCCGTCAGTCAGCACATATATGCTCCGCCGCTATCTGAAACCACAGAATCTACAGAATAGGGCATGCGCAGGGGGCATTACAATTAATGTGATAAGAAGATTAATGTGATAAAAGCAGACGGCGACACATATAATTTTTTCGTATAATGAAGTCCTTGCAACGGATTGAGTTATAACTACACAATGCCTAGCTGCCAATGCCACACAAACATGATTGCGAAGGAAACTAAGGTTTTTAGCTGTCGTTAGCGTGCCTGTAAACTGTAGTTGTTTTTTACCCCATTGTATGCCGTTCTTTCGACTTCCATGTCCGGTAAAAAAAAATAGGTGAAGTCGAAATATTGACTTTATCACCACTTTGTATTTATCACGGCTTTGTATTTCGTGTTTGTGGCTTATTTTGCGCAATCTTCAACAATACCATCCATTATACTCATAATGCGCTTAGTGTACCCTACGCAAGGTACCAAGCGCCATTTCGAACACTTAAGAACTACTAAAAACTACTGAGTGTCATTCATTACACTTTGTTACTACGAGCTTACCACCACCCGTTCATGTAAATCTTCAATGAAAGCAGTCATCATGCGCGTTAATATTAAGGTCACTGGAAATCTCATCTATGGAGGAAGTTTCAAAAAGTTCCCGCGTCACTAAATTTGTATACGGCCGTGTACTGCACCCCATGAATGAGCAATCGTCGCAAGGCCTCAGTAGATGCGACTCAAGCGTAATCCCCGTGACACAGGCAGCAGCACATTGTTTTTTGCCAAACCACGAAACATCGATAGGGAATTTTACCAGTATAAGGCTTCTACAGCGAAGATTCCCGGCGACACACAAGTGCCTGTTTTCGTGAACGACACCGCTTTCGTTATCTTCCTCAGGACGGAGGTTCTCACCGGGAAACGCCTGCGACGGCCCATAGAGGCGTCGCTGGGTGGCCTCGCAACAGCAGCCATAGAGACCAGCCTGCGACAGCATCCCACGGCACCACGGGCACTACATGTCCCGGCCAAGCGCCGCAAGCCATAAAAATAAGAATAAGACACCTTCAACACGATTACTAAGCAGGGTGTGTCTGTATTGTACTCCACGAGATCACTTTCAAGCTTTCATGCAAAAGCGGAGCAAGAAAGTGGGTGATGTCTGTGCACCGCTCCCGTGTTCAGGTATTGTAGACAGGCATGATTCATGATCCGGACGGTCCACGAAGTAAGGGTCGTTCCCGGAAACAGTAATGCCATGTTTGCGGAGCTGTTGTTACCTTCGCAGGAATTTTTTGTTTCTCTGCTACAAAAGGCGAACCTACATGTGACGTCTTCATCATGATTTATGCTCGCCAGCGTTCGTGATCAGGCCCTGTCAAAACTAATTCCCTATTCCGACGTGTCCTGGAAAAGCTCAATGGTTCCCGAGGACACAGGCTAACATTAATATCGAGATCAGTGCGTTTCCCGAAATGAGATAGTGATAAGGATAAGGAAACAAATAGTAGCAGCAGCATGGCCAAAATGATTTGTAGGATCAAAAAAAAAAAAACGCGACAATACGGTTCGGCCTGTTTTACTGGTGGCGTGGCGGGTACCGCAGACAAAAAATGTTCAACATGCACTCCATGTCAAAGGACGATGCAAGCCGCAAAAAAACTCCATTTCTTTGCGTTCGAAGAAAGCTGCCTCGAGTTATGCACAATTTCAATTCGAGCGGCGTGGTGACGGAGTAGAGCACCTGTGAACTTCAGGCAGAGCTTCAAAGTTCAGCTCCTTTGCGGTAGCCTTGGTCCACCAATTCTTGTCGCTGGGTGCATGCCTGGGTGACCCGGGCTTAGGTAGGTAAATCTGATTAATATTTCGGTGCCGTATCTCACTAACACCTACCATTCGATTAGGAACAGCGTAACTATTGGAAGTTAGGCACCAATCTCTGAGAATTAGCAATCACACGGGTGAACTGTTAAGCTACGAAGACTGGCGGTTTCGTTCTGTAACTGGGATACGTCGGAGTTTCGTAATAGCGAACGATGATATCAATGAGTATGATATCCGCACTTTGATTTTTTGCACAAGGTCTTGAAACAAACAAACAAGCAAAGAAAATGCGACAGACCAGTCTGCACGACATTCTGAGACATATAATAGATTATAACAATTACACCACTTATCAACAGCATGTGCTTGTTAAAGAAAGAAAGAAATACCCATGGAAAATTTTTCAGACAGCAGACGTGTTTCTATTATTCCTTTGGCAAGACATGGCGTCCATGCTGCAGGGTTCCGTGGAGCAAAACCCTCGCATTCTACCACGGTGAACTGCATCGCCATTTCATGTCGCATCACTACAAGAGATGTTTCCGTCACGTGATTCTTTTCAAGACTGTTTTCCAGCCACTGCAGCCATATGAAACGGTATAAAGAAAGCACAAACAATAAGTATAGACTTAGCTATAAGAGGGACGCATCTTTAGCGTCAGATTTTATTTTCCTATTTTTTTACCCTTACGCCTGATTGCTTTCCGAGAAGCCAACTTTTTTCTTCTAGCTCTCGAACGCTCCTGTTTGAAACGACAGCTGAAATTTTCTTGCACGCTTTTTGTATGGCTTGCCTGAAAGCAACTGGGAGCGTCGACGGTAAAGGAACGAAGCAGAAACGAAAGCTAAAGCAGCGAAGATGCACTGCATTAGTATATAGTAAAATTCAAAACACAGGGCAAACAATATAATTCTTTCAATATGCACCTCTACAGAGATAAATTCAATTGTTGTAACGGACAGGCTCTGAGCAGAGGACAAACGTATTGCAGGTACGCGCAGGCCTACCTGACGCGTATCAAATTGGAAACGGGACTTTCAAACTTTGACATACGCTTCAACGAAAGACAGCGCGGAGGCGTTGCTATTCTTAGCGCGTAGGCACGCAATACGGGGACGCGCGTACATGCAAGCCCACCTAGGTATGCGTAAGGTCTTCTGCCTGGTTTACTTCATAAATCATGTATCTATAGACGTATTCTCTGTGGGGCATCGCAGTCAGTCGCCCTTCTACTGACAACTGTGCATTCGCGCTGTCAGCGTGACGGTATCGAAACAATCCGAATTCCGGACATCTGATTTGTTCTCTTTGTATGCCCTCAGCTCCGTGCTGACACAGTGGCGCCATTTGCCTCCAGTGGATGCCACAATGGTCGTACGATTTCAAAGCTGCACTGTGGGATCTGATTGAGAATTATTGGTGGTCTGCGGGTTAGCTTATAATGCCTGGGGTTCTTTAATGTTCAGCGACGGGATCAGCATACATTCGTGTCTGCATTTCACAACGCGGCCGTCGCGACCGGGACTCCATCCTGTGACTTTGTGATCAGCATCATACAGGGCCATAACCACACAGCCACGAAGCATGGCAGTATCGCGCTGTGAATCAGCTACAATCGAAGGAAGCTTCAAGCTTCGAATGATAACTTCGCAATGGTAACCTATCGTATTCGATACATTATGTATATATATATATATATATATATATATATATATATATATATATATATATATATATATATATATATATATATACAGGATTGTACTTGCGAAGCAAGAGCTATTCTAAGGCAGATTTACTTTTAAATCAAGTCATTTAGAGTCACTTAGATCAAGATTTAGAACTGCGTCATCTGCTATACGCCATTTTTTTAAATTTGGTGCAGCTAAGGAAAGACACCCTATATATCTGCTTCTTCCTACATGATAGCGGTGTCTTATATACGATATTGCAGATTCAGCCACTACCAAGGAACTGCACTTAGTGATTCTTGGTGCAAAGCTTTTTACGCTGCCCCAGCGACGCAAACGGCAAAGCTAATAAGGGGTATAAGGCGAAGAAAAAAAAATGCACGGACGGTTACGATACTTCCTAATGCAAAATTTGAGCGGAGCTCTATACGTGTTTTCATTTCACAATATATTGACTGGCGTGGGCAGTCTGTCCCATGCGGCACGACGCAAATGGAGCGAAGTGTGGCGCGACTGCCTCGCTAATCTGTAGATAGCGAGAGGAAGCGCGTGGGTGACGCGTGGGAGTCATTCACAGCAGCCAGCCCCGACAGAATACGAAGCGCGCTTCTCTGGCGCCATCTCGTAGTCATGGTCACCGCACTCTGCTTTTCTTCTCAACCTTTCGCCATACCCTCCTCCTCCCCTTACCTCCTCGCGTATTTCATCCCCTGCTACGCGGCGTGTTTGCTTTCATGTTTAAAATGAAAAAAAAATTATAGGGTTTTACGTACCAAACCACGATCTGATTATGAGGCACGCAGCAGTGGGGAGGAGGAGGACGAGGAGGAGGAGGAGAAATAAACTTTATTAGTAGAAATGAGCCGACGGTAGATCGTCCGAGGTGGGCGGCGTCCCTAGTCCAGGATGCAGTGAGCCTGAGCTGATAGCTTGGCCCTGCTCACCAGGCGATGCTGGTCTTCAGGGCTCGAGCTTGTCACCTGGGCCTTCCACTGCTCGACGGTTGGTCCGGTGATGGGCGGTGTCGATGGGTTTTGTTGGCATTCCCATACCATGTGGTAGAGGGTATTGGGCGTAGAGCAGAAGGCTCATTTGTGACTATAGCTCGTAGGATACATGGCGTGTAGCAGGGTGCCGTGCGGGAATGTGCCGGTCTGTAGTTTTTGGAAGACCACCGCCTCTTCTCTTGTCAGCTTTGGATGCGGGGGTGGACAGATCCTCCTACCCAGTCGGTAAAAACGCCGATATCTTGAGCCGCAATGGGGGACTGCGTAATAATTGTGACCACCTGTAGTTCTTTAACGAGCACCTAAATCTAAACACACGGGCGTCTTTTGCGTTTCGCCCACATCGAAATGCGGCCGTCGCGTCCGGGATTTGATCCCGCGACCTCGTGCTTAGCAGCGCAACACCAAAGCCTCTAAGCAACCATGGCGAGTCTCATCTTTCGCTGTGCCCGTTCGCTCGGTTACGCCGACGCGGACGCTCGCCGCAGGAACGGGCGCCTGAGAGCTAAGCTCTCAAACCGCTATAGTTTTAGATGATTCAGCTATCTTGATATTGTGGGAAGCCTTATATACAGGTGTTTCAGCTAACTTTAGCCAGAGTGTAAAAATATGCAATTGCCACGTAGCTGGACCGAACCAAGATAATGTTCCCGTCGCATGGAGATGATCAATTTATTTTTTAATTCTACCAAACTAGATAATTGGTTTTAATTATTAAACTTCTCAAGTATTATAATTACATTAAAAGTGTCAATGAGAAAATGGTAGTGCAACATAAGCTCCCGATGCAGATTTCTGTTGCTCAAGGCGTGCTAGATAAAAGTTTTTCCGAGCATGAAAGAAGCCCGCGAATACACGTAAAGTGCCTCGAGCGGCAAGTCGCGCGGCAATTTTGCGTGTATTTATGGGCTTTTTTCACGCCCGGAAAAACACTTATGTAGCACGTATTGAGCAACGAAGAGCTGTACCAGGAGTTTTTCATGTCGCTCTAGAATTTTCTCATCGGCAATTTTCATCTAAATATAATATTTGAAAAGTACATGACTTAATTAAAACTAATTATTCAACTAGGCGGAATGAAAAACAATTCGAGTATCTCCAAGCGACGGCTGACAACATTACCTTGGCTATGTCCAGCTACGTGGCATTCGCATGTTTTTAAACTCTGGCTAAAGTTAGCTGGGACGCCCTACGTACAAAGAGAATAAATGTACACGGCGGTCGCATTTCGATGGGGCCTAAATGCGAAAACACCCGTGTACATAGAGTTAGGTGCACGGTAAAGAACCTCAGGTGGCCAAAATTACTCCGGAGTCCCCCACTACGGCATGCCTCATAATGAGATCATGGTTTTGGCACGTAAAACCCCATAATTTATTATTTTAAAATAAATGTAACGTTCTTTACTCTCTTTTCTTTGTGTGTGTGTGTGCTCTTATGCGCAGAAATTTCAGAAGAACGTAATTTTTAAAGTAACGACTCTCCAACTGCTGTTTGAACATGCATCATATAGACAACATCAAACAACGTCTCCTAAAAGGATTTGTGGAAACAGCCATTCACAATTCCTCTCTTACACGCTTTGAACGTGCGGGATCACTCGCCGTGGTGACGCAGTGGCTTCGGCGTTGCGCTGGTAAGCCCGAGGGTGCGGGATCGAGTCCCGGCCGCGGCAGCGACATTTCGATGGGAGCGAAATGCAAAAACGCGCGTGCACCATACATTGGGTGCACGTTAAAGACACCCAAGTGGTCAAAATTTATACGCAGTCCCCCAATACGGCACGCATTAAAATCATATTGTTTTGGCAGGTAAGTACTAGAATTCAACTTAATTATTAATATACAGGATGAAACGGCAGGATACGTTTGTTGACACGTGGCTGTCGACGCTAGTAAGAGTTGGGACAGTGAAAGATGAATGGTTTATCGAAATTAAATTCTGGTGTTTATGTGCCAAGACCACGATATGATTTCGAGGCGCACCGTGCTGGACTCCGGACTATGACTAACCGGGATTCTTTGACGTGCACCCATATATACATACACGAGTGCTTTAGCATTTCCCCCATCTATATATGGCCGCCGTAGCAGGGATTCGAACCCAAGACCTCAAGCTCAGCAGGACGACACCATAGCCACTAAGCTTCCACGATAAGCCGCGAATGCCGGGTCACCCGCGCACACAGCATACGGCGCGCGGTGATTTTATCGCCCTTGGACTTTATATACGGAACCTGACGGCGATGGTAGAAATACGCCTGGAGTGTCCATATAATTGCTATTGCAATAAAAGAAGCTTGCTGTCAGGTGTATAACGACCGAGACTGGCTGGGTCGTACGCGGTGTCACGCGCCCGTTTAAGTTCTCGTTGTTTAGCTAGGGGAAATATAAGCGTTGTTGTCGATGAACAAACTTGGGTTGGGTAGGCATCTTGCAAGACGCATTGTCACATTCTCCAGCACTTCAAGTCGCTCCACTCTCAATCCCACAGCGCTTGTCTCTTGTACCCTAAGCCTTTCTTTCTGCAAGCTTGGAGAACTTGTAGGGTCTTCGGGTCTCGCAGGAGTACCGACCACCGCAGGTTCGAGCTTGGCGAGCCACAGGGCCGCGTCAGCCGTCAGCCGCTAGCGCGCCGCTGCGCGTGAGCTCAGACCGAAAGGGGCTACCGAGCAACAGAAGCAAGAACAAACTACTGCCCTGAGTTAATCGAAACTGTTTATTGTCTCCGGCGGCACCCAGACGCCCGGTTAGGGGCACCGGGGAACCAAAAAGGTTCTGTACCAAGGGCGGAAACATAGACAGGGGCGCCTGTAGCCCGTCGCTGCGAGAGCACAGGCTCAAGCTAGGACACGACGCTAGGAAAAGTCCCTGCGGCAATGCTAGTTCTCGCGATAACTAATGGGCCGACTGGTAAGCGTTCGTTCGACCGCGCGGCGTGGTGCAGCCTCGCGCGAGCACTAGGCACCCGTTCAACATAAGGTACGCGCTCCCCGCATGGGAAAAGGCACCGTGCGTGAGCTCAAGTCCTAGCCACAAAGGTGTCGGCGGACGAGTGGAAGCATGTACGTACCCGATGCAATCCCAAGGGAGGAGAGACACGCTACCGCCACGAGAGTAGCCGCCAGCGGCTGCCTCGTGACGTCATAGCCCCGCCCTCACCGCGATTAATCAGAACAATCGCGAGTGGAGCGCCACCGCTGACAACTGGTTCGGAGCGAGATGGAGATGAGGCGTAGGGATGGCAGAACAGGTGGATGGCACCCGCGCAATGGAGCAGACAAATTCTTCCTTTAATCCCCACAAACCACACATTTTTCTTATCAAATCAAATCAAAGAGTTCAACATACAGAAGCAACACAACGGCCGTAGTATGGGTCTCCGGATCAATTTCGATTGGGGCAAATGCGAACACAGAAGCGTGTTTGCATTTTGCCCCAATCCAAACGCGGCTGTCGTGCGCAGAATCAAACTTCCGACCTAGCGCACAGCAGCAGCCAGCTGTTGCCGCTGGGCCATCGCGGCGGATCTTCATTAAGGAACACAATGATTGTGTCAATAGTCCAAGTTTGTCAGGTACCCCGCGACATGGCTTAGCCCAAGATTCAGACAGCACGAGGTTTCACTTTGCTTCATCGCGTTCGCCAACTCTTTGCCCTCAGTGATGGTTTATGACTTTCTTGCACAGTGGTGCAGGCAACTCTTCCTTGGAGAAGTACTGTTGCTCTTTATCCCTTGAGATTTTCTGTTTACTTAAAATATACAGTTCAATTGAGCGTAAGGTGCTAAAGAGATAGGCGCGAAGACGAGTGATCTGGGTTTTTATAAGATTTATTATTTATAAATGAATTATTACGATTCAACGAAACCACAAAATAGTTTTATCAATGACGCGTCTAGAGCCGCACGGTTGCTCTCACAGTACGTCCCGAGCGGCACTAAAAGATGCAGTTTCCCATGCCTGTTGTACAGCGCAGATCAATATGCATGGACATGAGGACGTTCACATTGAGCACATTCTTATTTGCCCGAAGCTCGATCTTCATGGCCTGCTCAGCATACACTCCAGGGTGTTGTACATTTCCGTGGAACTGAGCTTCAACGCCGTCGCTGTCCCAATCATGAGGGTGTTGCACGAGACACCCAGCGAGTCCTTGAGGATGTGGGTCAGCTTGGAGTCCTGGTATCGCACTTGTTGCGTACCAGGACTCCAAGGTACGGCACTGTTTGAGCGGACGTCGATGCAGCTGCCGAGGGCCAGGAGCGACAGGTCGAACTTGGTACCTTCCTTTACGTTCCTACTCACCGCCGCTGCTCGCTCCGAGTCGGCAAGGTTAATGGAGCGCATCGAGACACGAATTTCTTTCTTCGTGCTTGTCACATTCTCTGTCAGTGTGACATAGCTCCGGAAGATGCCGTGTGACCATGAACACTCAGCATTAAGGTCGGTGGCATGCTGCGTCCAGTTCTTGTTTCCTTTCAAGAGCAGCTCGAGGAAGGTGGCGGATTCATTCACTTTGCGTACGGTGAGCTTCAATGTGGTAATACCCTTGTCCGGGATGAGGCGCAGCAGATCTCGAACAACCTTGCTGTAGACTTCCAGATAGGTGACTGCTACGTCACATGTCTCACCCTCTGACCGAAGCTTGTCCACGCGCTGGTAAAACTCGCACGTCATGAGGGTGATCACTCCAGGGCATTCTTTGAAGCCCAACATTGCGGAAGGTTCACCGGCGCACGTCGAAACGCAGATGAATACAGAACAATTGCACCCTTCAAAGAGCATCGTCAGCATGTCCTTGGTGGTGCTCCTAAACACATACACATTATCGTTTGTTTCATCAAAGAATGCATCAAACATGAATGTGTTGTCTTCGTTTGGCATGACGAGAACCCCGCGTGTCCGCTGTTCTTGAAAATGGAAAGATTCCGCCTCGGCCTTGGGCTCGAACACATGGCACCTGTCGCCCAACACGCGGGCGATGCTGGCGGTCTCAGAGTCACGATAACTCAGTAGACGCACGCGCACTACCACGTTCACCCATGCCCACGGTGACAGCGGGTCTTTGTTCGATTGGCGACGTTTCAGGACTGAAAACTGCGCGGTCTCATTAGAACGCCGGTTTGGCGGCATCATTGTAGATTCCTTCATGGTAGGGTGCCTCGATGCTGCGGGAGTCGGCCTGACCATGGACGCGAGCGTGATGACCCCGTGGACAATGCCGGCACTCTCAGGGTCACGATCGCTCAGTAGGCGTGTGCGCACTGCCATGTTCACCCGTGCCCACGTTGACGGTGGCCCTTTGCTCAATTGGCGACGTTTCAGGCCTGACGACTGCGCGGTCTCGTTAGAACACTGGTTTGGCGGCACCATTGTTGATTCCTGATTGGTAGGGTGCCGCGATGTTGCGGGAGTCAGCCTGACCATGGACGCGAGCGTGATGCCGGCACTCTCAGTCACGATCGCTCAGTAGGAGCACACGCACTATCACGTTCACCAGTTCCCAGGGTGACTGCGGGTCCTTGTTCGAGCGGCGGCGTTTCGGGGCGGATGACTGCGCGGTCTCTTTTGAACACCTCTCGAGGATTGACTGCACCAGCGTAGATTCCTTCGTGGTAGAGTGCGTCGATCTTGAGGGATCCGGCCTGACCAAAGACGCGGGCGCGATGAACTAAAATGGCGATCGTCCAGTCTGGCGCCGGGCACGCGTTCTCCACCACGCGCTCGGCTAACTTCGTCCTCCTCTTCATCGTTGGAGCAGTGGCACTGCAGAAGGGCATCCCAAGCCCGCCGCTCCTTTCGGGGGGGGGGGGGGGGGCGAAAAAAATTAAATTATGGAGTTTTACGTGCCAAAACCACTTTCTGATTATGAAGCACGCCGTAGGGGAGGACTCCGGAAATTTTGACCACCTAAGGTTCTTTAACGTGCAGCTAAATCGAAGTACACAGGTGTTTTCGCATTTCGCCCCCGTCGAAATGCGGACGCCATGACCGGGATTCGATCCCGCGACCTCGTGCACAGCAGCCCAACACCATAGCCACTGAGCAACCATGGCGGGTTTCAGGGGGGCGACGACCACACAGTTTGCTACTGTGTGCGCCACATTAGTACCCACTCCTTGGCAGCGTACGGCTGACGCTAGGATATAAGGTTTTCAGAGCAAAGAAAAATATTTTGTGCAGAAAAAAATGCGAGTGAACTCAAGAGGCAAACGTTATCAGCTAGGGAGCTGAACTGCTGGCTGTGCTACAATTGTACAAAATTGCGAAATAACACTGCAGACTTAATCTCTTCAGTGTATATATATATATATATATATATATATATATATATATATATATATATATATAAAGAAATCTGCGTGCTCCCAGCCCACTTCCACCACTTTTTCGATTTTATTACGCGGCTGTCCCTGAACACCGAGCAACGCGGTCCAGTACTCATGTTACACTCTATTTAAGTAATGAATAATGGAACTAAACCCAGCATTTCTGACACTAAATGAACATTCTTGTAATGCTCAACTTAGTGCAAATAAGGTGGTAATGGTTATGAAACGCTCCTTGAAAGATGAGAAAAAATTGGTGGCGTATCCATCTTTTGGAGATGACTGGTGAATTGAATGCGATAACCAATCTATATTATGATGGGCAAGCACTCGGTGAGGATATACGTTTCATGCGATGATTATTGCGAAAAGCGGTACATACCCAGTGACCCAAGTTGAGAAATAGGTTAGGCGCGGACACACACACACACACCAGCACGCTCGAGATATTGGCAGGAACACGGTGGCGATAATTTCCAAGTTTTCAGGAATTTTTAAAGATCGCCTGTAGCAGTTAAGATAATTCTAGTCCTTGAGCCGAATTATTAAGAGAGGCCGACATGCACAAAAAATCGAAACACATATTCAACAAATTTTTAGAATTTCACTACTTAACTTCTTAATTGATCTACGGCACATCTGCAATTTACGAACTTCAGCCGGTGAGATTGCAAAGCATATCCACTTGGAATGAATTTACAGAATTTTTGTAGAGCGATGTTCTCTCATATGATTACGCTCTAAAAAAGATTGCACCTTTCTGCGAGCTCATCTTGTTCTCAAACAATAATCGTGATATTTCTTGAGTGTCTTTCCTTTGCCTGACGCTGTGTGCCCGGTACTTGCTTGCATGCGCGCTTGCGGTCCAGCATGCGCGCTATCAGCGTGACATAGCATTCTTGACAGGAAAGTTGGAGTGCCGAGCTTTCAAGAAAGGAAACGCAAGCCACACAGGTTATTGTTTGGGAACAAAATAAGCCTCAAAGGGCGCAACAATTCTAGAATGTCGAACAGCTAAAGCTATTCCAGCCTCTGTAATAGGATGTCGATGACGACGCGCCGCTTTGTCTTTTATTAAAAACGTTCATTCATGACGTAAGTTATTTCACATGCTAAGTTAGTGGCAATAACCAAAGTCGTCTAATCTGTTTGCGTCTTTCTGGAGAAATGTATACGTCGCAGTACAACGGCGTAGCGAGGGGGTGGCACCAAGTGGGGCTGCCGGGGTGATTGGTCGAAATGTGCCTAACGCTCCTGTACAATTAAATATATTTACAAAAAAACGACGGTGGCTTCATTGTCTACTGTAGCACGTGTTCATGCACTTCAAGGTTCATATAGTTGTAGCGTTATTGTGATGCACAAAGATCGTATCACACACGAGATAATCAAAGTTGAAAAACAAAATACGCAGTTTCGCCCGAAAGGCGAAGCGTCGATTGCAATAGCAGGTTAGTGCATAGCTATACCAACTAAGAACAGTAGTCTTATCGGCCGTAACAAGCATGGTGTCAGCGCGCACAAGCAAACATGAACACATCACACTCGATGAGCTCGGGCTGTCACTGTCAAAACGCTGGTGTGAGCAAGCACGGCACAAACCGCGAGTGAAGTCACGTTTGTGCAGTCTATCGCCTCGACTCAAGAGCGGCGAGAACAAGGCGCGCACAAAAGTTATGAGCCGTTTGCAGAGCCCTTTTGCAGTGCAGAGCCCTTTTCCAGCAACTAAGTGCTACCTCAGTCAATAAAGAGATAAGGAAAGGCTAATACCTTGAACGATAAGAGAAAAAATAATTATTTAGCACAGAAAATTAGTAGTAACACATGGCTAACACAATTTCAAACAGCCAAATAAATGGTCACCTGCACTTTCAGTATCAAGCACCCCAGAAATAGTAATAAAGTATGAGAAAAGGTTCCAATGACACGACAGCCAGATTGCTGAGACAGTGAAAAACGCCAATAAATGCGTATACGAAACACCAATTACCTCAATTTCGCAGATAAAATGTTATTAAAATAGCACCAGAATTTTGCTGCATAATATACATAAAGGTTGCATAAAAATTGGGACAAAGCAGTAACTGAAAGACAGAGGGAGCTACAGCACCCATGTTGAAAAAGATTACAAGGAAAATGATATATATACATATTTAAGTTTACAATTTTCGCTCGAACATATAGAAAAAGAACGCATGCACTTAGAGCATAAAAAGGTTCATGTAACTGGAGAATACAGCGCAGTACAAAGAAGCGTCATGAGAACCGAAAAGTAGATCTTACTACGAATGCTTGCAACCTACAATCAGGCACGTGCCATGTCATGCCTTGAATGGATGAAATTCATAAATCTTACACACAAAGGAAGTTACCATCACTCTTATTGTCTTCCTCAGGGGACTCCTTGAAACTGAACTAGAAAAATGTACTCAGTGTCAAAAACAAACAAGAGAAGATAAGACCCTATAGCGTTCTTCCTGAAATAAACAGCGCAAATAACTTCATGTATCAATTCTATGGACACTTCGCCAATTCGGTGTACATTTATATTTCACAACCACCCAAACAGAGACGAGAAGGATGAATTAAGGTAGGAACACACATGAACGCTGACTCAAGTAGAAGTTTATTCGTGAAGACGAAGATTTTAAACACACTGGCCAACTTCACAAAGAAAAAGCCATGGATGCGCAGCATACACAGCCCGGCACAACAAAAAAGCACCGAAATACGTCCTGTAGAATAAACATGTGCGTCAAAAACAAAAACATGAAAACTGAAAGGTTTCTCCTGTAAGTGATATTAACGAGAAGTACTGCAGCAACTCTTTCCCACTAAGGGTCACAGAAATCTTGCTTATGAATATTTCTTCGTGATCAATAAATAATGCTTCCATAGGTCCTCTTGTGTTCTGGTCTTTGTGATGAAACAATCGTTCTTTCTGCTCTATACCGCAACACCAGAGGAGTTCCAGAAGCAATACTTATTGATCACAAACGAAACAATTGCATAACCAAGTTATCTGTTGCCGTTAGTGGGAAAAAGTTGTTCTCAAAAGAGTATTTCCCGTTGTGTAGTATCACTTATCGGACAAATATATCGCTTTTTCAATAGATTTGACCCATAGTTCTCGTTTTTCACGCGCGTTTATTCTACCTGAGATGGCTTCATATTTTTTTCTTGTCGCACGTGGCTGTTTCTGCCACGCATGCACGGATTTTTACCTTTGCCAAGTTGACCAGTGTGCTTAATACCTTTGTCAGTAAAAGCAAACTTTAATAGAGCTTGCGCTCGTGTGTGCTCCTACCTATTTCGTCGTCCGCCTCTGTTCGTGCTGCTGTTTACAGTACCCACGTATCACTTGGTTAGGCTGGTAAACATTCTCACAAACAAAAGTAAATGCCTCTCCTCAAAAGGTAGCCCATCCTTTACTACTAAACGCCAGAGCAAATCGAAAGTAAGCCTTCACAGCGTCCATGCGGCAGCTAGTACACCACAGAGCAACACAAAAAATAGCTGAAAATCCCACTTGATGGAGAGTGGCAACAGAGATGCGAGCTTGCTAGTGATTCAGCCACATATCAACGGGTGTCTCTTGCACGACGCCAAGGTGTTTTTTGCGTAGAACAATTTAGCATCTGGGAATTTACTGCATACGAAACCTGTGAGAAGGGAATGTGGACAGAAAATGAGATTGCGCGGATTAAGAATCTGCCACACGCTGCTCATAACTACGCACGAAATAGAAGTACACACTATACTGGCAAGTAAAAATTTGCGACTCTTTACGAGTGCCGTCGAGAAAAGGAAGGAATGGGTTGCTACGTTAAATGTTAGCTAAAACACGCACAGCGATGTTTCGCAGTGGGGAAAATATTCCCGGCTCTCTCGCAGTACCAAAGACCACGCGACAGTGCATAGCCCATACCAAACAGATATCGAATCTTTGGGCAAAGTCCAGTAGAAGGAATGACCTAAACATACGCCCAGAGCGATGCGAGCGTGAGCGTGCCTGTACGAGTGAGAACATGTACCGCTTCTTTGAAGCTAGCCGCTCCGGCGTGGCTCCGATAATCCCGCGCGATTTGTGTGCAGAACGCCGCGTACACGCCCTTGCGCGTGTACGCGGCGCAGAGAAGCCGATCCTTATGTTCCAATTGTGTTCTCTCATACAAATGAATGAAACGTTATTAGACAGGAACAAATGAAGCAATGCAATTTTACGCACATGGGGCGCCGCTGCCTCTTCGCCTACCATTGTTTCAAACGAAGTGACGGCGGCAGCGAGAGTTAGTATCGCGCGCATTTGCTCCGGGGCATGCGGTTTGCTTCAAGAAAGTGAACGGTGTGCTTAACATGTCACGCTCGTCAATGTCAAAATAAAAAAAGAAGGCTACGTGCCCAAGAAAACGAGATTACTTCAGAAGTGCGGCTCCGACTGTTTCGGGGTGCCTTCTCTCCAACAGGCATCATGGCCGTTGCCGCGCAACTCATCAAAACCGTCAGGCTCGCACATCAGTAGAAGACTATAGTTGTTGGGTGAGCCAACCACTTCACCGGATAAACGTCCCACTTATCGTCGTTAAAGCATTTCACTAAAATGTGCGTCATGATGGCCGAAAAGAAAATACTTTCATCAAGAAGCACGAGGCGTGAACCACCGCACAACTGCAACCGAATAACTGAGTCCGAAAGCCGTTCACAGCGTCACATGGCTTCATTATCGTATTCAGTTATAAAAACCTTTCAAACACAAAATAACGGCACTTAAGAACCACTAATTGATTAGCAATAATTATTCATCAACTAACGTTCATAAATTTTTAAAAACTACCTAATTTATAGCGTAAACAATAAATACTACGACCAAAAAATGCGCCTACGAAACTAGCGGTAACCATGTGTACTGTTGCAAAAGTGTGCGCAAAACGAAGCTCGGTTGCACCCGTTTGCGCGCACACATACACACCCCGAACGCTACCTTAACGTTTGTCGCGCCATCTAAAAATAAAAATTACTACTAGTTTTGCTATTTTTACAAAAATAAAGTTTCTAAAATAGTTTGCAGCATCTTTGCAGATGACAAGGTGACAAGTAAGCTACAATAAGAGTCCGTTACCTGTATTTCTTTCATTTCCCTTAGGTGTTTTAACTGAACATACGAGACCTGCAGGCTTGGAACATGAGAAGACGACAGTTCGGCGAGGCTCAAATAAATCGCGTGCTTCTTGGAAGGCGAGAAACGGGAGCAGCCGCAGATACAGCGATTAGCTGTGATACTGTTGCGGCTGTTGCTGAATCTGAAGCTCTTTGAAGTCAATGGTTATAGCGGCTGCGCACTGCGATCTCAAAGCGCGTTCATTCTTTGATCTCTAGTACCACGGACATTGGACAAAAAACTATATTTGCTTTACGGACAGAGGGTACGTCGCAGGAAATTCGAAGACTTCACCCGTGTATTTTTGTAGCGTGTGCGCGCTTGCATCCTACGGTTCCCACAGTGCGTCCGATGCTCGAAGGTAGCGTCGTCACCTGTCGACACCTGTCTTATCGCCGGCCGCGCTGCCACCGTGTCTACTTTTGGGGAACTCCACATGCGCGTAGTCACCGTGTTTGCAAGCGAATTTCGCATTCTTCTACTTCCCGAAACGTGCTCATTTCGGATCGTACCAATGGTTATGTCATCTAGTGTATGTTAAAACGACGATGGCATTTGTACACCGGCGAAGAAATAAATCGTTATGAACTTGGGCGGTCATGAATCTAGTCTAACCTTGCAGTTTTTACGTAGCGAAAATGGCTACGAAAGTAGGGCGGTCCCGGGGATAGGCCCTTCAAAGCGCCAGCTGTAGCGACAGCACCAGGAAGTGGCACGCGGCGCACACGCCAAGCATTTCAGAGCTTACTGGCTTTCGAGTGAGAGGAGTATACGCGCGCTCGTGGCCTATTGGTTAGAGTACCGGGCTCGACGGCCGACGTTCGATTCCACCCCATCGGTCACACATAATTTTCTATTAATGAAAGCGAGGCGAAAGAAGAACCTACCTGCCGCAAAGTGACAGGAATGAGGTTGGAACGCATCGCAAAACATGTTTGGAATGTCTTCATATGCGATTTCTAATTATTGTATACTGGACTCAACTGCTTCACAACAAAAGAACAACTAGAAAAATCAACACAAATTACCCAATAAATTGTATATTGAGAACACTGAACGGTAATATTGTTGTGCAAGGGTTGAGTGAACTCAATTACTCTTGAAAATTTGTTGAAGTCCGTTGTTTCAACAATTCCCCAACAATATATCAATGGTTAATCAACACTCATTTTTGTACGGGATGTCTTGCTGAGTAGAGCACACACTAGACTGAACACATACTATAAAGAATCTGCTTATATGTATAGTCCATCTCTACTAACCCTTCAGATCTGCCGACGGCCGGCTCTGTTCTCTACGGAATTGCGCAGTGACACAACAAGCGGTAACTAATATATATCTTCAGAGCAACAAATGTACACCTTCAAGCGCATATTGCCTTTATTCAAACGAAACTTGCCATGCCATCTTTCCCGGTGTTTGGTTCGTCTGCTCGGTCGGCTTCTTGCCGAATAGGGTGGGCTGGTCCTGGAGATAGTGCAATGGTAAATTGGGCTGATCCCGGGGTTGGCGTGAAGACAAATGGGTCGGAGTCTGTAACCCACAGTCACGTATATCACGTGGGTCGCGGGGGTGGCGTTCTCCGCGTCTTGCCGGTTTGCCGGCAGGCAAGTAATCGCTATGCTGCAAAACGCGTTGCAGAAAATTAACAGCGTTATGGAATTTAATTAACCGCTTCACGAACGTTTCTCTTCACATATATTCTAATGTCTACGTTGGATCTGTTTTTGTTTTATTCCGCCCGTTCAGAGTGTGACCGTGGTGAGAGGGAAGTCAAGCCGCTGACCTAGCTCGTATTCCGCATTATAATTTAAGTGTCGCATAGCCACCGCAACGAATACGCACGCGCGGAGACGCACATACGCACGCATGTGCATGTGGCTGACCCATAGGGGGCAAATAATTTCTGCGCAAGAGTCATCGTATAAAGCTTGTGGTCTATTTTTCTTTTTTTTTTTCATTGCACTCTTTATTTTGCTTGAAGGCGTCCAAAGGAATATTACGTACAGAAAAGGTGTAAATGTCAGATTAATTTAACCTGAAGAAAAACTAGTATTACCATTTGCGTGAAACTTCACTCTGAGCCAGCTGCTGCTGCATAATTGCAGTGTTGGCGGCGTAAGGAAAGATTTTAGGGGATAAATATTCGTTGAACTGCTCGGTTGGAAACTTCGAAGCCTTCCAGCCATCATTAAAGCAACCGCGAAAGTATTTCTGCTACTATCGCACCATTCCACCACAGCAGAAAAGCAAAATTCTCGTTTGAAAATTCTCGGCTGCACTCAAGCTTTCGCGAGACGTGTTTTTGCAAGCTGGTCGTTCCGGGATGCAGAAGTGAAGTCTGCAGTAACCATAATCTCTATACCGCGAAGTCCGCGGTGCTCTGCGCCCTGTAGTCTCTACGTAATTCAGGAAGCGCAAGGCACGGGTGTTCACCGCTCGTGAAACATAAGAACCACCGGCCCCTCCGACTACTTCAAAGCTGTGCTAAGTGCTTTCGTTACCTAGTTCCGTTGTTCGTGCTCTGTAACACAATTCAGCTAAACTCGTTTTTCATTTCTTCTTTAGCATAAGGCCTCTACACACACCAAGTTCGCTACATAATGTCTCGACGTAAAATGTTGGGGAAAGCTCGAATCACGAAAAAGTAATGAAGTAGTTAAAAATCAAAATAGCAAAAGTAGTTCCGTTTTATGAGGACGGAGATCGTTCTAATCCACCAAGTTATAGGCAGATTTCAATTAATAGCGTTATCAACACAGTTTTTGAAAAGATACATTCTGTGTACATAAACAAATTCGTATCCATATATAATATCCTGAGGCCCCAGCAACGTGGCTTCATACCTCAGAAATCCATTTCTTCCACTGTTCCCACCCTGATGCACTTACTCAATACGGCTCTCCAGCAGAATAAAATTGCGCTCGTTGTCTGTCTCAACGTAAAGAAGGCCTTCGATACAGTTGACCATCAGATAATACTCGACAAGATTAACTATCAAGGGTTTAGGGGCAAAATCCTGAACTTACTTAGAAACTACCTCAGTAACCGCAACCAGCATGTAATACTTAAACATTATACGTCTACTTCACAAATCGTACTAACGACGTGCCAGAGGGTTCCGTTCTTGGGCCCATGCTATTCTCACTCTACATAAATGATCTCCCTGCAACGCTTAGCCATTCGCAGGATTTGATGTATGCTGACGACACCGCCTTTGTATTCACTGGAGACAGTCTGCTTGATATACAGGATAAAATAAATGCAGAGTTAGCTAACGTTTTTAAGTGGTTCACATCCAATCAACTGACCCTTAATCTTAATAAGACTAAGTATACAGCTTTTTAGTTCAGGAAGCAACAACTCCATGCTGAAATACTGGACATATCATTACGAGGTACAAAACTACAACAAGTTGTCTCTTACAAATTTTTAGGCATGTTCTTCGATTCAGACATGCACTGGAAAACTCATATTAAACACCTTTGTTCCGAGTTTGCTTATGGATGTTATATTCTTCTTAAGGGCTTCTCACCAGACCCCGTAGGAAACTTCCGTTATACGCTGAAAGTTGTTACATGTCCTCTAGGGAGCGCTCTGCCACAAAAATTTTTCAAATCGGCTCATTAATAGCCGAGATAGAAATATGTCAGTACCACGAACCCATGCATGATTTCAGGAACGGAGCTCCAGTGCATAGCGAGACTCTCTCCACTCACCCCGTCTAACCTCCGCAAGCCAAATTCCTTCCCTGCGTTTTCTCATACCGTACCTCGAGGATCGCGTGACGCGTACGTCACGGGCCCCACCTTCATTTTTTTTCTCCTCGCTTTTTTTGTTTCTTTTCTGTTTCTTTTTTGTTTCTTTTTTTTTGCGGTGCTACGGACGAGCTGTTGCGATTTGTCTGGTTTCGCGCAGCGCACAATTTTGCACGCTGCGCACAAGGACACATGACTAGCGGTATAATTTATTCAGTGCTACACGAATACTGAGGCAGAACAAGCGGATCGCAGAGCATGATCACGTGCTGCAACACGGTAGAAAATGGCATAGTTTCGGTACCTGCGGACGTGACTGCACGACCGTTGAACAAGCAGACGTAGCCAAAGTACATCTCTCTTGCTTCGGTGCGAATTAAAACAAAACACGCAGATATTCCGTTTGTGTGTTTTATTATTTCTCTAAACTTCAATTCGTCATTTCTAGCAACAGATCACAGAAATAATAGATAGTACCTTGAATAATTCTCGAAGTTACATGTCAGCTCGAGCGACGTCACACTGTGGACACGAGTACGTAGCCGCAGGAACGCGAGTACGTCACCGTCCGGCTTGGAGCACAGCGGCCGCGAGGAGAGGGAAAACACGGCGTTCGGATTGAAATTTCAGACCTTTCCGCGGCGCGTAGCGATTTAATTCGTTGCAAAAACGATCGTCGGGGCTCATTGTATGTTCTGCGCTTGTCAACTCAAAATGGCCAGACCTGTAGAGGGGCCCTTTAAGGCTCGTGAATGTTTTGAATATCTTAGCTGTCCTAAAACAAGAAAGGGCCTGACAGATGGAATAGCACACTGTGGTATAAAGTTTGTAAACAGGGTGTCCTACGCTTTCTGTACTTTTCTTTCATTCAGAGTCGCATATCTCACTGTATTGAGTCATGGGGAAACACTTTTATAACTTGCCTTGATTCTGTATTCCGTCTGCAAAAACGCGCATTAGGAATTATCACTTCTTCTCGGAGCACGCAATCCAGTACATACTTGTATAGCTCGTTGCATGTGCTGCCAGTGCATGCTTTGTATGAACTGAAAACGACTGAGCTCATTCATAGTATTATCGAAACCAATGATCCACTTCCTAATACTTTGTTTAAAATCCCATTACGAAATACAAGTGCTGCAACTAACCATTGTTTTAATCTGCCTCCATGTCATAATCTGTACGGGAAAAGGTTCGAGGAATTTAACGGCGCACTTGTTTGGAATTCTCTGCCAATAAACATAAAAGAAGCCCGTAACTTTAGGTCTGCTGTAAGAGAATACTTTTTTTGAAAAGTACTGCGGATAAAAGAACACTTGCTTTATATTTACATTCCTGTCTAAGTTATGCATGTCAATTTCATTTTTATGCATTATGTCCGTTTTGTTTGCTCGCGTGCATGATGGATAAAAGTACTCCAAGATTATATTTACTTTCATGCCCAAGTTATGTACGTTAACTTTATCATTATGTGTTATGTCTGTTGTTATGTCTGTTGCATTATGTCGTGTGCTGCGTTTTTGGTATCTTAAGTTCAGTATGGACCCGGGACTAGCCAATGGCTATATGTCCAGAGGTGCTTTTGTATTTTGCAAAATATGCTGTAAAGAATTAATTAATTAATGACTTAGCCTTATAGAAGTATAAAGAAAAAATGCTATCCCTGCTTAAGAAATACGCATTAGCATTAAGAGACTGACAAGATTCAGGTCAGTGAGATAAACCCCTTTAAGTTCTCCGGAGGCTGCCGCACTTACGCAGTTTTCATCATCCCAAGGGATCAGCCAAGAGGCGTGGAACAAGACATGCATTCAGTGCACTGCACTGCTTTCGAACGCTTAGTTGGCGAAAACATTTAGAACCGAAACTCTATTTCGTTAGGGAGTACGTAAGAACATGGCTCTAATAGGGAGGAAAGCAGGGGGCAACATACCGCAAGACCTTGGATATCAAGCCCACCAACGTTAACGGAGGCCCAGCATAAAGGAAACAAAATGTGAAAGTGCCGTACAATGGTTATCAGTGCCCGTAAACAGCAGCACAGCAACACCGACGCATTTAGAGCTGAAAGTTGGGCTAGTTGGTTCTGCGTTAAGTGCACTGTAGGTGTTTCCAGCGAAAAAGCCCTAAGGAAGGAAGCACGAGGGACAGAAAGACGCTGGACTATCTACTGACGGTCTGAATGCGAGCAGTGTACGAAGAGTAGAAAAAACATAGTTCAGGAGAACATTCATTTGGGCTAGATGGTGCATACTTGAATTAGGAAAGAACAGCGATAACTAAGACGATCACTAGAGGGGAGAACGACACAGGACAAGCGCTTGTCCTGTGTCGTTCTCCCCTCTTGTGATCGTCTTAGTTGGCGCTGTTCTTTCCTAATTCGTGCAGAAAAAACTATATATATTTGGGAAAACAAGATCGTACTGCTGCAGATGCACGTCATCGCAAAGCCTGAAGTAAAGCCTGCCTCTATATACGTCAGGTTTAGCGATGACACGCATGCAGCAGCATGTTTTTGCTTTTCCAAAGATTTTTTTTTTCTGCTCTTCGTACTCTGCTCACCTTCAAACCGTCAGTAGACAGTGCAGCGTCTTTCCGTCCAACATGCTTCCTTCCTTAGTTCTTTTTCGCTGGAAATTCTTATAATGCGCTTACCGACGGATTTAAATGTATACGGACAGTTTTCATACTCTTGCCGTCGCAAGGCCCAGACAGAGACTAACCATTAAATCAAATTATGGTGTTTCACGTGCCAAAACTAAGATCTGATTATGAGGCACGCCGTCGTGGGGGACCCCAGAAATTTCGACCACCTAGGGTTCTTCAAAATGCCCCTAAATCTAAGGACACGGGTATTTTCGCATTTCGCTCCCATCGAAATGCGGCCGCTGTGGCCGGGATTCGGTCCCAAGACCTCGTGCTTAGCACCCTATCACCACAGCCTCTAAGCAACCACGGCGGGTCAGAGACGAACCATACAGTACCATGTATCAGTACTGCGTCTGTGACGCTGCGTACGCTTCACACGATAGGATTTTTAGTGCACGGTAGTTCCGGCGTACGTAAATCTGCCGCGCCACGTGAAAGATGAAAGAACATTTCTTGGGGGGGGGGGGGGGGGGGGTCTGCACTCAAGCCAAAGCCGAGCCAATCCAGAAGTGCCAAAAAAAAAGAGGATTCTTGCGATGTGCCGAACGAGACTATAACGGGAGTATATATATTGCACACGCGAAAGAATCGGATATGTCCGTGCGTGCCAGCCGAGTATATGTGACGTTCTTGCTGCATTCTGCGCGTGAGCACTGTGCAAAACATTACGCTCCTACGTAGCCGATGCCACTGTGTAAGCAACCTGCGCAATACTAAAGCTCGTGTCGTGTGCGACAATTTTTGGGCACGCCAAGCTTGCTTTCCATTGGAGAGAATACCGCTTTTAGTAGCATATCGCCGTCATTGCAACCTGCGTAGGCACTCTTCGAAGAGCAGCTGTGGGGGCTACACATTTTTCCTCTCTTATTTCTTTTATAGTTCTGGTGTCCTACGTGCCGAAACGATGATATGATTATGAGGCACTCCGTAGTGTGGAACTGCGGTTTAACCTTGATCACTTCGGTTTCTTGAACGTGCACCCAATGCACTAAAACGGGCGATTTTGCACTTCACCCCCGTCGCGTGGCTACAGGAGCTCTTCGTGGAGCTCGGCCACGCACTCGCGTGTGTAGCTTAACTGCGCTCATCCCTGTACGCGGGCCATGCTCGGCGTCCTTCTCTACCGGCATGAGGAGAAAATCGTAGCGCTTCTTTCAAAGAAAAATTTCTCGTTGCGTCACTAGCCGGGCACGTGCTTGGGCGAGAGCAGCTTTCTGGTGCAGTTGGAAAATGCCCGATTCTCTGTAGCATTTCGGCAGCTTTCCTTCCTTCCGGTAAATAAACAGAAGTCGACTGGCATGTAGATGACAGGTCATAAGCGAGAAATTCGTAGCGGAGGAACAGATGACATGTGTTGACCACATGACATTGTGGAGAGGAAGCCACAGTCATACGAAGCGACGAACAATGAAGCCAGAGAAAGCATGGGGGAAGGTAATTGTTACGTTTATTTGAATATCCAAATGTAAAAAGAAGTCTGACCGAAAACATGGCGCAGGCAGCAGCCTAATAGGCTTAATAGGAGTAGTGGGCTATCAGTTCCCACCTGCGCAAATTACCGTTTCGTCCACGTTCATCACCCTTTAACTTATTATTTCTGCGTTTCAAGTAAACACCGCAGTCAACTTCGCCTGTGCTTTAGCTCGTTCCATAATATGTTTAATTGTATTATTTGTGACTAACAAAAATCCAGCCCCTCCGTTTCCCTTATCCTTCTTCTCGGTCATGGGGAGAGGAAGTGCTCTAAACATACAGAAAAAGCGTCTCTCTCTGTCTCTGCTTAGAAACAGGCCAGTGGTCGCAAAAAGTGTCATTCTTGGGAATCTGGTCCAAATTAAAGCAAAGATAATAATAACGCTGCTTAAGTCATCAGGCAACAAAGCAAAATATATGTTCGATGCCCGGCTCAACAGGAAGTCCAAAGGATAACCAACTTTTGCCTGAACAAACGACGCACCTTTTTTCTTTTTTTTTGCGCTGAGCTGCACAGGGGGGGTGGAGCTTCTTTATTTCATAGCTTCGTGTCAGCGCTTTTCTGTGAGCAACACAGCCAATATCGCAGAGCACCGGAAGGACAGCACTAGTACTTATCAAATCTGCTGCTGTAAACTTTCTTTTTTTTTAGGAGCGTCCGAATGGGTAGCAATGCACTTCACTTGACCTATCGAAAACGGCGAAACACTTCGCGATAGAACACAAACTTCTTTTTAGAATTGCGTCAAAAGTGCAAAGGAAGTTGACTCAGTGAAGCGAAATGACAGAACTATCACTCTGGTTCCAGAGGGAGAGAAATGAAAGCTAAATACAGTATAAGGAATAAAGTTGTAAAAGAAACTCGTGGGATGGAACTACTATCGCCCTTTTAAAGTTAATTGCGCATATATCTGCAACATTGGCCATTCTTCTGAGCCAGAGTCTTATATGGTGCACGTGCCGTGGAGGGGGCCGCAATATACACAGCAACATTCTTATTAGACGATATCGGGCCTATTTATTTGTATGGGATATTACTAAAGCCCACAATGAACATTTCTCGTCTTGAACAAAGAAAATTTTCGTGTGAAGTTTTTCCCCAGCATTTATTTGAGGCAGCGCTTCTGCATCTATACTACCATTCTTATGCCTACACGTATAACGGTATTTCGCACGGATGTGCCAACCCGCCGCTTGAGACATTCGTTTCTACGCGAATTCTGTGCGACTCGTCGCAAGGGTCATGGGGACTGCTTGCAAAGGCAACAGATAGGTTAGTTGTGAAAATAAAGTTTTTTTTTTTTTCAGCGATTTAATATCGGCAGACTTGCAGCAAGAATTATTGCCGCAATGAAAGGCGGGGTGATCATCTTTAAGCCTTATGGAATTTTCAAAAATAGTGGGTGGCTGATAGCACAATTATTGTCCTTGAGCTAGCTTATTCGATGAGGTGGACACTACTAGTACGAGAAATCTAAACACATTTTTAATTAACAGAAATTCACTAATGAAGATCTGTCATTTACATTGCGGCAAATATTGCAAATTACCGAAATTTGGCCGGTGAGTTTTAAAGACGTATCCACTTGAAATGAATTCCAGGAGGACACTAGTTTCGACACATTTCCCACAGTGTGGGATGAATACATGGCCGTTCCAGTTACGTTTTTGCTTTAGTGCAAAAAAGAGCGTTTCTTTATTTTCTTTTTTTTAAGTTAGGGGAATAACATTGCATATTTAGGGAAAGTTTGAAGCCGCATTGCTCCAAAATGGTGTCATTATGGAAATTATGTTCCAAATGGTGTCATTATGGAAATTATGCTCCAAATGGTGTCATTATGGATACACCTGTGCCCTAAAGCTTTATTAGGGGTTTTTGTTACTTAGTTGAATACGTGACACACACACATATATATTTATTTACATGTACTTACAGGCCTTCGAAAAGCTATTGTGTAAGGGGGGAAATACAGTAACATATTAATATGGAATCGGGAAAAAGAAACATCAGTATAATGAAAGGAATATGCACGCAACATGGAAAATTAATACGACATTAGCAAATAAATACGTTGAACAATAACAATGAACGGTAAACACAATAACATAACAGCATAATAACATTAAATTTTTTGCACACACACACACACGCACGAGGGTTACTCAAAAAAAAGTAAGGGCCGTTTGGTCCTTCTGCATAGAAGCTCGTCGCCTGGGAATTGAACCAGTTGAAAACGGTAGTCTTGAGTTTCTCGTCGTCAAACCGTTGTCTCCCAAGTCCCTGTTTCCAGTGCGAGAGGAGGAAGTAGTCACTTGGTGCAAGGTCAGGTCTGTACAGTGGATGGAGCAGAAAGTTCCCAACCAAAATCTTGAATCTTTTCATTGGTCCTGAGAGCGGTGTGAGGACGCACGTTGTCGTGGAGGACCATTCCAGACGACAGTTTCCCGCGCCGTAAATTTTTCATTGCACGTCTCAGTTTGGCGAGCGTTTCGCAGTATACGTCAGCTGTAACTGTGGTCCCGCGTTTCATGAAATCAACTAGACGGACGCCCTTTTCGTCTCAGAAAACGGTAGCCATAATTTTCTGACTCGAGTAAGGAGATTGCTTGAAATTTTTTCGGTTTTGGTGAAGAGGGGTGGCGCCACTGCATTGATTGTTGTTTTGTTTCTGCAGTGGTGTAAGATATAGTCTCGTCACCTGTAACAATGTGCGCAAACAACTCATCTCCGTCTTGTCGGTAGCGGTCCAAAAACGCCCGTCCAATCAACATCACTTGCTTTTTGTGTTGGTCGGCAAGCATTTTTGGTACCCACCTTGCACATGCCTTCAGAAATCCGATCTTTTCAGTCACAATTGTGTAAAGTGTAGCGCGTCCAACAAGAGCAAATTTATCAGCCAGGCCACTAACTGTCAGTCGTCAATCTAATCGCAATCTCGGTGCACTTGCTGAACAGTTTCATTGGCCTGGATGCTGTGCCTGCCACTTCGCTCTTCATCGTGCACACTTACGTGACTATTTTTTGAAGTCTCGACACTATTTTCTGACCTTTCCTTCACTGATAACTGTAGGTCCATAAACTAGGCACAACTCATGAATTTGTGAAGCTGATGATCATTTTTCATGCAAAAAATCGAATTAGAGTTAAACGGCGGGGGCAACGATTTCCGCGGACATTGTCGTCTGCATTGCCCGAGAAGCAGACGACTACTTGGACAAAACAATTGCTTCATTACCTTCGCAAAGCATCAGGCTGCGCTGCACAAATAAAAAGTTATTCTGACGTGTAAATATTTAGATATAAGCAAACGGCCCTTACTTTTTCAATAACTCTCGTATTATATATACTTCTACTTACTAACTGAATTAAAGAAAATGAGAAATTAATGGAAATGAAAGTGGATAGAAAAACAACTTGCCACACGTGGGGAACGATCCCATGTCTTCGCAATACGCGTGCGATGCTCTACCAATTGAGCTACCGCCAGCGCCGTACCCCCATTCACTTTCTTGGGTATTTATGCTTTACAACTATAGTAGGATACAACATTTAAAAAACAGCAGTTGGCAGCCAACGCACACGGACCGCGCGGGGGTGTTACTCCGCCAGCCAATCACAGGCGTAAACAAAATACTCGTCATGCGATCATTTCAAAATGGCGTCGCACTTGATACCTCCGGAGAACCTGCTGTTCTGGAGTCTTTTCATCGGCGGAAGCGATAAGGTGTGCAATGTAGATGGACAAAGTGTATGGAGTCTGAGCATTTCACTCTTCAAAAGTCTGCGGTACAGTTCATTTCACTGCTGCCCCTGTTTTACTCATGAAATTTCACTGCCAACTGAAGTGAATCTTGACATTAAACAGTTACAGTGAAGCAAGCGTTTTATATCCGTTCAATAAAGAATTAGGCTTTCACCGTTCCACTATAATAGACGAATGAAAAGCTACAAAATTACGCGCTTATAATTTTATTTTTGTGGTTACCGCCTAATTTAGGTAACAGGGAAAACTTGAAGTACGTACTATTTGCAGCCTCGCGGAGGAGCAGTGGCTGGCTGTTATGAGGGCGTGTGCGGGGCTTCACTGCAGACTTGAGTTTTGACCCTGGGAGTCTTAGCCAGCTCCACCACTCCAAACCTTGGCGGAGGATGTGGAACATCCTTTATATGTGTGTGTATATATGTATATATATATTATACGAATGCTATAAGATTGGCAGTTCAAAAAGAACCAAACAACACCGTCCTGAGACCGACGTCGATAAGCTGTCTAAGAAGACGCACTACCCAATTGGCGCCTGCAGGCGGCGTATCGCATTACTCCATAGCAGGGAGCGGCTTCTCCCAGGCCGATGCGCGCCATCGCGCGCTTTGTGGAGCCTGCACATTGCATTGCGCGGTGCCGACCGGCAAACAACAGGGGCCGAATTCACAAAGTTTTTCGCTCGCAAGTGCGGTTTTGCATTGTTTGATAACCTTGGCTAATAATTTGTCCTACATCACTACTGGCTGGCATGAACGCTGTTAGTGTATAAGAATGTTTCGTGAATACGGGCCCAGGGTTCTGCGGCTAGGAAGCAAACACTTGTTTCTTTACGAAGATGTGTTAATGCGTGTTTCCATTTCGCTTGCAAGTAGTGTTCGCCTCTCTGAATATTCTAGCTCAAGGAATACAGAGAAAACATGGGAAAGGCAAGAGATGAGAATTGAAGACGATAAGCAAAACCAGAACAAGTTAAAAGCGGCAGCCAACGTTTCGACAAAAGGACTTGTATTTTTCAAGGCGACATATGCTTTCGTCGGCACGGTATTATAGATGGGGATCTTCTAAAGAGCAGTGGGGGTAAGACGGGTGGGCGAGGCAACGACCAAGAGTGTGTTAGCGGGGACGGTGCAGAACTTAAAAGAAAGGTGTCTTATGCGACGTTGGTGGATAAATGTAAGGTAGCGTCGTGTATCAGCCGATTGACGTGTCACCGGCTAACACACGGCGAAGGGATAGAATTATGTTTTCTGCGATGTGAATTGTTTCAAAATTCCTTAGAACCTAAAAATGATCACCCCATATTGCAAAAATTATTTTTTTTTATATAGAAAAACTCCATTCATGGCCCACGTGACGCTCGATAGCCACGTCGGTAACCACAGGGCATGTCGCATTTTGGGCAATGGTAGTGCAGCGCAGCAATGTCACTGGTTATACACGAGAAATCACTCCTTTTTTTTCCTGGTGCTCTCGCTCGCACCCATATAAAGGCTTCTTCACAAAGAAAACGAATGCCAACTAAATCCACTAGCCTCCTTTCAGGGAGGCTCTTAGATATACTTGACGTTGTTTCTATGTGTACAACACTGCATACTGAGAGGAACGGAGCCCTTAAAATACTTAGTGCCACTGTACGTGTGTTGAAATGTCAGCTCTTGCAACCAGGGACGTAGGGCGATGGAGAGGGGCACACCGGGAATGTACCCCCTTTCCCCAAAATTTGTGTGCCAGGAATGCCTGGCATAAAAAGACGTGCGACAAAACCCGCCTGCCCTTCGCCCGTATCAGCCAGTCGTTGCGGTGCGCGATACGAAAAGAATAGAATCGATGGAAAAAGTACCTAACAGGGTCCCAAGTTTAATTTTTAGCACGACAAAAGCAAGGACTGTGGCATTCTTCATTGACCAATCGCAAGAGCAATAGCCAGTAATGAAGCTATTCGATAAGCAGCATGTTTCTTTCACACAGATAGTGCTAATAAAAATATTTCTCATACAATACAGCATTCATGGAAAATACGGGGAAGGCAGCACACGAAAATTCAAGACGATTATCAGAACAAGAACAAGGCAAAAGCGGGAGGCAACGTCTCGACAAGTGGGCTTGTCTTTTTCAGGGAGACATGTGCTTTCCTCGGCACAGTACATACAGGAGAGGAGAAATAGGCATCCGTTCGAATTGTAGCGCGAAGCTAAAAAGGAAACCGATACGCGTTTCTCAGAAAGAAACCCACTCAGTCGAAAAAAAGTTGGCCCTGGTCCTTGCGGGCTTCCGCAGAACTGATTTGTAGTATATAAAGGTACGGTTCTTCTAAAGGGGAGAGGGGGTAAGGTTGGTGGGTGAGGCAACGACCTAGAGTGCGCTAGCAGCGAGGGTGTAGAATTGAAAAGTGTGCTATTCAATGTCGGTAGAGGAATGTGAAGGAGCGCCGTGTATCAGCCGGTCGTGTGTTGTTTTCGTGGAAGGGGCCACCATGCAAGGACGACCGGGGGGGGGGGGGGGGGGGGGGATTATCAGCTTCGCTGTAGGTCAGTGAGCTATCATCTCTCTCAAAGAAAACAGGAGCGGCAGAAAATGGTTCTCGTGGAAAAAAAGACTAAAATGAGATAAATATATAAAGAAAGAAACAGAGGAAAAATGAAAAATAAAACACTAGCAACCCAAGGAAAAATAACTAAATTAAGTTTCTTATAGCTTGAAATTTAGCATAGCGAATAAATTCCTTTGAAAACATATTTAGCACCAGCAAACAAGGACGGAAGGGAGACGACAACACTTACGACAAATATGCTTTCAATTTACCAACACGCCCAACAAATGGCAATCCTTTGAAAACTTTATGCGTATTGGTTGCACTGACTGGAACTTATGGATGAGGTATAATTCACTCTATCTTCTGGCTCGCGCACAACGGAAATTTAACTGTAGAATGTAGAGTTTAAGTTCATCAAAGATATGACCTGATTGGTTGAAATGCTCATCCACGGCTTTGGGAAGCTCCTTAGCTGTCTCCGCGCGATGTCCCTGTCGTTCATTGATTGTCGCGTTTCACCAATATATTGTTTCTCACAGAAGGAACATCCGAGGATATAGATCACACCGGAACTAGTGCAAGCTAGTGTTCACTTCGTGTCTATAACTATTTGCGGTTTTCATAATACGTCACCAGTCAACTTCCCCCGAAACATTGGTTGCCAAGCACGATAATCTTAGAACACGCCTGAACAGATCAAGTTTAATGCACGTGCACGAAGAAATAGTTAACTTCATCCATTCGCAATAGTTGACCGACTCGAATACGCACCTTTCTTTCAAAACCCAATTTCATCATGGGTGCCGAATTCCGGATTCGTCGCCGAGCGCTCACTGGGAACAAATCCTTCCGAACATATGCGCGATGGCATCAAGTCCTTTCTGTGTATGCTGGCAATACAAAGCGGACGCTTCTCTGCTCTCGCAGCGGCGGTAGCGCCGTGGCTGAAGTCTCACTTCACCCTTGCTTCCGAAAGTCATTTTTGCAGCCGAATACAGCACACTCTTGCACTCTAAAAAACGTTTACACCCTTTGATGTGTATGTTTGCCACGTAACATTACACTCTTTAAAAAGTGTACAGGCTTTGGGGTGTATATCTGCCATACAACGATAATCGTCAGCTGCCTTGCTTGCGTTTCCTTCCTTGAAAACGCTCCGCTCGCTAGTTTCCTGTCGAGAATGCTCTGTCATGGTGATAACGGGCATGCCGTTCGTGACATGGAAGTACCGGGCTCGCCGCGTTAAAGAAAGGAAATGCGGACAAGACAGATGACGATTATTGTGTGGCAAAAGGGTGTGCAGAGTGCTAGCCCGTCGACCGTGAGTCACCTGACATCGCAGAAATCCCAGACAGAACATGTTAGAATCGCACTAATCCGTAATTAAACCGCTACCTTTGCAAACTGTCGCTTGGATAAAACGGTATCCGCACATACCAGTGCGAGGAGGAGAGTGGCGTGGCGCGCTGGCTCGACGCTACGTTCCTCCTCGCCGATAAAACGGCATTTTTAGATGGGGAAATACCCCGTTCGGTATTTTGTGCCAATCAGCGACCTATTCCCCGCTAAGTTGAGGGTGAGGCGGCGGGTATTTCCTGCGGACACTGCACTGAGGAGCAAGGATACCTTTGGCATTTAAATTGATGGATTTTGTGAGGGCCAGGTGATTGCGCCTAGCCTCAGCAGCTGCGGAGGCCGCAGAAAAGATAGGCCCGGTTTCATATGAGCGCCCCCTGACGTAAAGCACGATGAATTTGTATGGTTGGAAACATAACGTCGCGGTCAATCACGGCAGATGCTGATACAGCACGTCTTGCCTGACACTTATCTGCCATGACCTGGCCATATATCACTATTGCCACCAGATGCCATCCCTTAAACTTTGTCACGCATTTCTTTACGAGGCGCTTCAGTCTGACGTAATACTGGTAGCCACTAAATTCCCTGAATCAGCCGTATAGCTAAATAGCTTTGATATGTTACCAATCAAAATGTACACATAAACACGGACAATAGAATTGCGTGCGCGCGAGCGGCATTCCAGTGTGCGTGTGGATGCAAGTTTCTTGCTTGAAGAAATTAAAGGTAGCGTGAACAAATCAGGTGCAAGAAAATCGAGAATGTCGTGCCATTGTTGTTCATAAGTACGTTTATTGGACGAAGATTTTTAGGCAAACTATCCCGGACTTTGCTGGCCGGAGCTGCTGCCGCTGCCTTGCCGAATAGCTGACAACCGCACTCGTATAACGAATCGGCTGATATGCAGCCCCATCTGTACTGCCCCAAAAATGTGCCGGTGGCCAGTTCTGTTCTCTACGGAATTAGACATTGAAAAACAAACGGTACATAAATATTTTCGATACAACAAATATACGCCAACATGCGCATAATTCCTTCATTCTAGCGGATCTTTCTTTGCTCTTTTTCCCGGATTTTGGTGCGTCTATTCTGTCGGCTGCATGCCTAATAAGGAAGGCTGGTCCTAGAGATAGTGCCATAGTAAACTAGGCTGATCCCAAAGATGGCGTGATGAAATGTTGGCTAATTCCGGAGACGATGGTCGCGTGGTCGATCACGTGGGTCACGTTGCTGTTTTGCTGGGCAGGCAAGTAATCGTTCTGCTGCAAAACGCGTTGCAGAAAATGAACTGTTTCACAGCATTTAATTATATGCTTCACGAAAGCTTCACTTTCCAGAGGTTCCAAAATGAGCGCTGAATCTTAGCGTCATCAAGCAATGCACATCTGAACTCTAAAAATGAGTTCGGGATTCCTAAATTTGTTTCAGATATTACCACCGCCAACTGTTTCATGCATGAGACACCATAAAAAAGTGAGTCAAGAGATCGTTGCTTGTCTAATCTAAGAGAGCTTCTATACGAAAGCTTGCGTAGTCATATTTCACAAGCGCTCGAGTGAACCGTTCCATATTAATGACTACCTTTTATCTCCTCTTTCCCCCGAAACATTTTTACCGCTGTCTATTCCCGAACGGCGCATACTGAATATCTCACCATTGTTCGACGTAACTTTGAAGGAGCCCTTGGTAAGCCTGCAGTATAGTCGCATATCTCCGAGTAACGTAGCCGAAGGCTTGAAGCGTCGGTGGCGGCTGATATACAACGGCTTTGTGCCATGAGGAGTGACTCAACTCTGGTAACACGAAATGATTGCGCCCGGCATTCCAAAGCCAGAAGATTTGTTGCTTGTTGTTTTTATTGGTTCAAGGCTCAAATGAAATCTCTACCGACACGGTTTGTCTGCGCGTGTGAGCGGAAAGTGTGTCAAAGCGTAAGAAAGGCAGTTATCTCCTAGTGCCTTTTAGAGATTTCTTAGAGGACATCTAAAGAAAATATTTTTGTCTTTCCTATAGAAATAATTATTCCCCTTTCAACAAAGCTGGCTTTTCTTTGTCCCACGAAAGATTATATTAAAAAACGATCACATGTAAATATTATAATTAGCGTCTATACTGTACGTGCGTTAGTAGCGCTAAACATGACGTATCTCGTTCTCTCACTCTTTTTGTAAACTGTACCGGATTTCTGTGAATGGTCGCTGCTTTCAACGTGGACCGCCCACTTGGATTTGTCGCTCCTCCTTCAGGGTCATGGTGCTAAAGCTTGTGTCAATATTAGCTTGCCGCCTCTTACGCCAACCTCACGTATTCCTGTGCCGGCAGAAACAGCCTCATTGCCTTTATGTTGCATGCCTTGGTACCACTATCCAGCGACGCCTCGGACAGGTATTTGTTTGACAATAAAGTTGCTCTTTTGATTTAGCCGAGTATTCTCATATCACATCCTCTAATTAATGATCCTACGTAAGTCGTTTACGTAACAACTGCGCATCGGCATCACATCGCTGCTGTTGCCGCCATGACCGTCCAAGTTCGGTTATGCCGACAAGGGCGGGCACTCCGTGCATCCGGCGCTTCCTGCGGTACAAGTGGAGCACCTAACCCCTATATCTAGGACTGTTTCTCCTACAGTATAGGCAGCGAACTTCCCTTTACGGAGAGTACCTTACTGGGCATACCATGAGTTGCATTGGACTAAATTATACTTCCTGCTTGTGGTGCGTCTCAACGGGATGAAGCTCGCAAAGCCCTTTTACCGTTCTAGACAGTGACGCTTTTAGACTCCCGATTATAGTGCAAACACTATGACATCTGATGCGGTGTAATTTTGTGCTAATTTGTGCGTCATTTGCCAGATGTAATGTTCCAACCCATGATTGTGCGACGCTGATGCATATCATTTTCTTGTGTTGTTCTCTACCCACTATTTTTTTTATTCTCTCTTGTCTAATTCATTCGCTATATCCCCTTTCTTAATTGTTCATTATCCTTTTTTTATGTACCTTTCTTTCATCTATAACCCACAAATGTTGTGTCCCTCCAGACGGCCGTTAAAATCTAGCTGTTCTCATCTCAGTGATCATTTTTATGTATATACATTGCAAAATTAAAACAATTTTTAGATATTACTTATGCACCTATCCTGACCATTTCTCCTTCATTAGGTTATCACCGTCTTCCCCGCCGCTAGCAAGCTCAGTAATAGAATAACCGTCGAGTCACACCTCATTTGATGATTGTAATGATGAGTTTTATAGATACGTATACGTCCAAGTTATAAGAATGTTGCCAAAGTCTGGTGGTAGTGGGAAACTTTAAAAAAATAATTAAGGAATGAAATAAATACGTAGTGAAAGGTAAAACAAAGAATGGGAAGAATGGTGCACAATAGAGCCACCAGGCCAGGCAAATGAACAAATAGAGTATAAATGAGAGAAAACGATTCAGACAGATCAGAAATTTGCCGTCACGATTTTCCTCGTCATTCGGTATCATCGGCGCCGTCGGTCGCTAGAAAGAGTCATTCCTTCCTTTCAAGTCTTAGTACCTGTCCCAAGTGAATGACACCGATAAGCCGTTGACCGAGTAGGGGCCCCGCCGGCACCGTAATCTTTAAAAATTCACTTTATTTTTTATTATCTTAATTTTCACCTTCGCGATCAGCTCGTTGGCCACCGCAGTGTTGGGATTGGCCACCCACGCGAAGGATAATAACAATAAAATAAATGTGTAGATCTAGCAATTACTTCGACTTTGAAGTCATTCGCCGCGACAACATCAGGCTTTCGCTGCGAACACTGCATAATCTAGAGAACAACTTGGTGGCGATGCGTACAAAGTCGCTTTCGTCCGCTGCACTATCGCCTGAGAGGAGATGACTGCCGACGACGGTGACAGCACGACGCAGACGGCGAAACGGAATAAACTGACGGACGGAGACAGCGAGCAATGTTTGTTAAGCGGCTGCCACAGTAAATTAAGTTCTGGTGTATTACGTGCCAAAACAAGGATCTGCTTATGAGTCACCACGTAGGAAGTGGAGGAATCCGAATTAATTTTGACCACCTGGGGTTCCTTAAGCTTTGCCTAAATTGAGGCACACGAGCATTTTCCAAAGCATTACCGCGCCCTTTCTGAATGCGACCGCCCATACCGCCACAGCCGGGATCGAAACCGCGACCTCGCGCTTAGCAGCAAAGCGCCATAGCCACTAAGCTACCGCGGCAGGTGCCGCCACAGTAAATGAAGCGACTGTTTTTACTGCGACAAAAGTTCAAACAGGATTCTTAGAACGACAGAAAGCTGAGCTAGTTGGTAGGATTCATAATACAAAAAAGGGTAAGGTGTGCAGACGCGGACACTAAGTAAGTAGATATGGTACGAAGCACCATATCTACAATAAGATACGAAGTAGTTGATTGCAAGTAGATATGGTGTTCCCAATAAGCTAGATAAAATATGCGCTGCCGTGCAGAGGAAAAAGGAGCAGGTGAAAGGCAAAAAAATAAGATTTCTCCAGTGAAGCACGTCAAGAACGAAAACTTTACTGACTGTCGTATGGGTGTGGTATATAAAGCTCCCTTTAGCTGTGATCATTTCTACTATGCAAAAAGGTGAGGCGTGCAGACAGAACACAAGAGTAGACAAGTGGACAACACGAACGCCGTACTTTGTTGAAGCCCAGGAAGTTTCATCCTCCACAGGAAGTCCGCGTGTTGCTCGGCTAACCTGTTCCAATCGGCGTAAAGGCGGTTCCAGTGACGACCGCCTCCCAGGGCCTCGCAACGGACCTTTAAACACTCCTGGTAGAACCTAACTTGGCGACATGCGTTCGTGTGAATGCCATGCGGCGTTCGTGTTGTCCACTTCTTTTGTGTCCTGTTTGCACGCCTCACCTTTCTGCATAATGAATCCTGACCAACTAGCTCAGCTTTCTGTCGTTCTAAGCCATTTCTACGTAGGGGTGGTCTATCAATCAGAGGCTAATGGAACATAACCCGTGGATCGCCTTCTAATCTTTTCTTACATTGCCAAAACTGCCAAGATTGTAACTGCACACCTGAGTAAGGTGAACTCGCGATATTGTACAGGTATAAGAACGAAGATAAGCGTCTTATGGTTGAGGCATGGCATATCAACAATGGTGGAAGTTCGTGCGTGGGTCAGTCTTCGATTACCTTACACAAGGAAAAGTTCTATTGTCTTAACCGTTACCTCTCACGTAGACCGGCACGTGTACCCGATTGACACGTGGTGCTACCATTCCAGAGCATGTGCAGATGAGTTTTGTGTCTTCCTTCTTTGTTCGCCTCAGTGCTTCCTTCAGTTAATTGTCGGCGTTCGTGTTGTCCACTTCTCTTGTGTCCGTGTCTGCACGCCTTGCCCTTTTTTGCATTATGTATCAAACAGGATTCGTTTTGTCTCTCAGTTCTTTCCGTTAAGCAGTCGCATTACGTCACCGTCGTCAAGCCACCTTCTCATGCTCACCACTACGATGTGACCAAAAAGAACATTCCCTCATCATCGTTACTCAGGATCGAAGTCATGCCCTTGGCGGCAATGCGCTCCCGGGGAAACGGATGCGCTAACCACTGAGAAACCACGCATATAGTAATTTGTGTGGTCCAAGTATTTGTGCTCCAAGCGGACTCTGGGAATATTGGCGTGTGTGTGAGCCTGTCGGAGCGATCTAAGGCGACGTTGCATGTGGTCATCGCAAAAGAACTGTTTCTTATAAGGTAATTCTATTATTTGGAAAAAAAGAAATCAAGCGATTGAGCAATGAAGGTGCTGGCCCTGCAAACGAGTTGAGAGCCGGTAGAATCACTGCATGAAGTTTGCTTGTTTTGTTATCTTTTATTCCGCAAAAAAAAAAAATTTCGTGCGATTCTATAGGCTTATTTTTGTGAGTGCCACCGTGCGGCGGATTCGAGTAATTGCGGGGCCACGGCTTCGCGCGATTCAATGACGAACAGCAAATGAGAGACTTATCCTTTTCTTTACCTGTAGGCGTCTGGGCCCTTCCTGTTAGAAACAAGCAGCAAGAACATGGCCTTTCTTCACCGTGTACTCACAAACAACGCTCGCCTATATGGCCAATTGACAAACAGGTGACAACAAGGCCGCGTTTCTATTACTCAAATTTCCCAAGGCACACTGTTGCTGGCCCGCCCTGTAATGTAGCATGTATTGCTGCGAATTTCGCTTATTTTTTATTTACCCGCCACATTCTATGCCCTTGCAGCGCAAACAAAGGTGTTGTATAGCGCATGTATTTATATTTTGCGTTTCACCTTTTCTTTTCAATTTTTTTCTGCGGTGCCGCGTGGTGCACCCGGCTTCTTTGTCGATGCTTTGGCAATCTTGCCACAGGTACTCGTCACAATGCTTTTGACATTTTCCTTTTAGTATAAACATGGCACTTACTGGCGCGTAGACGTTCCTCCGCGCTCGCTCTGGCCCTGCATGGCAAAAGACTGAAAACGGCGTAAAAGTGAAAGAGCTGTGGCGAGTGCACCTGCCTGAAGCATCACAGGTTCTGTGGCATCACAGATTGCATTGCGGTAACGACTGGTCAAAGCTAGTTACCTTTTTTATTATAATTGTTTACAGACAGATTGGAAAAAATTGTGTTTTCGAAAATGAAAATAGAGCTCGGTAATATTTGGTGACTCTTTCCTTGTGGAAAGAAGACACAGCTCCTCCGCAAAAGAAAAAAATAACACGTAGTTCGTGGCCTCGCGCAATGATGTCATCCGTGGCGCGCGCCTTGCGTTTGGAGGGAACTTGGTTATAAAAATTTAGCCTTCATTTGCAATTCTCTCCTATAAGTCTTTCCTTTCAGACAAAGGAATGCTGAGGTAAAGAATAAAGCAAGCGAAGGGCCGGGAGCTTAGCCAGAGCAGATTAATGGTTGGAGACCCTGTTCAAGAAGAAAGCAATAAAGGGTAAAGAGATTAGCGAGAAGAAAGGACGCAGGAAAGAATGATCTACGCACTCATGCACGGCGAAGAGTGTAGCGAAGATAAATCTTACGTGTAATCCGCGTGCTCGCAAGGAACTGTAGAAGCGCCTCTAAAGCCGTCCGCGCTAACTACGATCGCAACCACGTACGTGTCACATAATCCTTTTCCGAGAGCGGATGGATGTTTGGCACTCGGTGTAGAGTGTTTTTCGCAGTGAAGCGACGGCACTCGCAAAGAACGCACGGGAGCACGGGGTCATTTCAATGCACCTTTGTCATTTTCCTGTGCTGCCCTCTGCCACATGCTGCTGAAAACGTTTTGGAAGGGTCCCGGGGCTTTCGCCGGTTGATTTGTGTACGTGCGCCCACGTTGAGCACGCGTCAGTTGTGCGTTTCATGGATCGCGAATCATTATTAATGGCTTCTCCAGGGCAGAATGTCGTTCGTGGAAGCAATGAAGCAATCAATGACTACTGTGTGAGCAGGCCTGAGTGCGCTGTTGCGCAAATAGTGCGGCTGATAAAGGGACGTTGAGTTCCCTTTGCCGACACGGCTGCCTTGGAGTTTTCGACGCTGATTTCTGGACGTAGAGCTCGCGTTCTCTATTCTTTTTTAACATTATTTCGACATTTCCCATATTCAAGTATTCAAGCGGTGTACTTGTTTACATCGACATCTACAGACGCAGATCGTTGTCAGCATCAAATATTGTGGAGAAGGTGCATTGCTGATATGAAATAATGGCAAAACGTAGCAAAACATACATATCTGCGCACATGTGCCGTGTTGTTCCACCCAGAGACGAGTGAATATGAGTGGCCGAACCACTTAAACGAGGGTAACTGTGAGCCAGATAATATATTACGGGCTGTTAATTTATTTCTGATTCTCACTTTTCTGTAACTCCATCATACTTACAGTTTGCGTGCACCATGAAACATGCGAAGACGAACCTGTATGCAAATTCTATTTTTGTAAAAACTATCGCTCAGTGGAATCGACTGACGTCTGAGCAAGTGTGCACTGTGAATGATGCTGTATTTTTTTCAAGATTGTAACCCCCCTGCTGTAGACCCTTCGGGCAAAGCGGGGAAATATATCAATAAAGAAATAAATAAATTATTAGAGAAAACTGTGCTCGCATAAATTAAGTGCTCATTTAGAGGTCGTGTAGTTCTTTCGTGAAAACGTGGTTACCATCACTGAACCGTTGGTGTAACTGAGCGAGACGGTTGTTTATGCTGCTGCATACCGAATGCATCGTCTCTTGTTTCCTGCTTGGCGCAGAGGTACATATCTGGAATTGAGAAATGTGTCAGCATAACAATACGTACAGACCCACCCATCTACGTAGCTAATGCGACCGGCAGCCTACCGCTACGATGACGTACAGTCGTTGGCACAGCGTTGTGTCGCCGCTTGCCGCTTATTGTCCACGCGCCGTTCGATGTGAAGAGCAGTTGATTTCAAATCGCCAAGGACAGAACTGAACTATAAAAGCAGTTTCATTCGTTCTACCTGCTTACATTTCAGTACAAGTCCGCCGGTAGCGGGTGCACGAACACGATGGCACCAGGCTTAACCTTCGCTGAACAGGATCAACATTGGCTTAAACTTCATATGCACGGCTTGAGAGGGTTGAAGCTTGTGCATTTCAACTTCGTAGGCATGTTTTCACCCACTTTGAGCGCGATTAATTATACATACAAGCGAAGGCGCTGTCGCTATATCGCGTTGTCAGTTCGATGGCCGATCGCGCAGGGTTCGGTCGAATGATGGCCGGCTCACTGATGTCGGTGCCGTTGACAAGAAAGTCCGTCGCAGAGCGACAACTCGCGCTCGTCGGTTTCGTCGTCGTCGGCCTGGTATGATAAAATGCTTTCTGCGACGCGCTGTACTGAATAGTCGGTAAATCCTTGACGTGAGCGTGTTGCCGGTCTCGTATCGACTCAGTGTTACCGCGCCTTAGAAGAGAACGTGAAGTCAGGCACGCGCTGCCACCACCAGCAAACTAGGACCGACGCTGCAAGAAGACTTCATCAGCAACGTGATGTTTTCAAGTGTCGCCCAAGTGCAACATACGGGTTTTTCGTTACATTTGCTAGCCATCAATGAAAGGCGGCAACTAGCTGGCTCACGGTGCACTCCGAACCACTCGGTCGAAGCCCTGGCCGCTTTTTGTTTTAAAGTGGAGTTGCAGTCTTATACGGCGCACGCTTTCTGCATCGCCATGACGTCCAGCTACCATAGGAGTTTCAACGCGGTACATGGCACGAGTGTTTGCAGAGGTGTGCGTCCGAGTGCTTATTATGAGTACCTTTTTTTTTTCGAGGCTTTCCGGCGCGCGACGACGCGCGCGACCCCTCTAAAACGTTTCGCGACTAATCCGCTAGGACAGGGCGCATGCACCGTCGCTCCATGAAAAAAGGCGAATTGCTGCCAAACCGGGATATTGGTCTCGCTGATGTGAAACGCGCGTATGTGCGTTCGCGCAATCACACTCCAAACCGGAGGCGATACAAAAAGTCCTGTCGCGCGTGGTGGGGCAGAACACTGAGGCCTAAGAAATAGACAGCCTGTTTTCTTTGTATGTATGTATATATATATGTGTGTGTGCGTGTGTGTGTATATATATATATATATATATATATATATATATATATATATATATATATATATATATATATATATACACACATATATATTGCTAATCAGGAGCTCACGCGTCCCCATACAATGCATGTACCTCTGCACTCACTCCAGAAAATGGTTCGCTGACAGCTGACGAAAACGGGGCAGAATCAGACCGTGTCCAATGGCACCGCGGTGACGGTAACCACCGAAAAACGATGTCTTCACATTCAGCGAAGTGAACAGAGGGGAATTTCTCTCGCGGCTATACGAAATACTGTTGAGACAGGTTTCGAAGCGATGATGCAGCAGGCTAGATTTAGTGGCTGCCGCTATATAGCGTTCTGTAAAATTTATAACCAAACCCCTGGCAACAAGTTCAGCGAAGTCCCTGCCACGCGAGAAACGAGCGCCGCGCGCAACGGCGTGCTCGTCTTTTATTGCCCGGTGGAGCAACGCGGAAAGACATCGCTCCTCCCGCAACGCGTTCTCGCGGCGCCGCAGGCTGCAGCGACCATCGCTCGCGCCGTGCGGTTCTTTCTGTCGTGTCGCAACGGCTGCCCGCCGCGGCTTCCCAAGTCGCACTGCGATCCCGAGAGAACCACAGTAGGTCGCCGGACACACGTGCTATATAGTGCTACACAGAGCTCACACTTGCCGAACACGTCTTCTGCGAATTGCCTCTTGAAATTTTCAGTGCGCTGGCCGCCACCGTGCAAACCAGGAGCAGTGCAGTGATTGCCACTCTGTCCGCTCGCCGTCGCCCAATGAGTTGTTGGCCATGTCAGCGCGAGCGCGTCTGCTCGCCTCCTGCTCTGCTTATAAACGCACTTCTGAACAGCGTGAACGTACTTTCGATATCCCCAGTGCCCGAGAAACGGCACTGAATTTAACCTCTGTGATTAATCGCGCGGCAAGCATGCGCACTGCGCTCGTGTAGTGAAGCGTCAAGATTTGGGCGAGCCAAGTGAAGAAAACGAGCAACAGGGCTGGACAACGGGACGTGAATGAGACAAACGAAGTGCTAACGTGACTGAGACAGCGCTTCGTCTGTCTCGGTCATGTCCCGTTGTTCAGCGCTGTTGCTCGTTTTATTCAGACATGTACCAACCAGCCCAAGTTAGGACGTTATTGGAGCCAAGTGAAGTCGCGCAAGAAAATGTGCGAGACCCAGACGATGTAGCTGGTCTGTGCCTTCCTGACTGACCTGCCAGCCGACGTTTCTCGAGGCCCATGTCAAAGTGACCACCACAGCGGGCCTTGGATTTTTTTTGTGTGTGTGCTCTCTTCCTTTATTATTCGCCGCGGAACTCATTGAAAGGGCTCAAACCAAGGAGCGCAAGGTCTGATCTCCGCTGTAGGGAATCCGCGAAAGAGCAGCGCAGAAGGTAAGCTTAGCGCGCATGCGGCGTTGAAGCAGGGACCTGAGCAACATTGCAGAAATAAGTATATATAGATTTTTCCGACGACCTTCAGGGGCACTGAGTTATAGAAGGATGAACACTTTCACAAAATTATAACGTATGCTATAAGTCTCCGTAAATAACTGACGCAAAAATTTCATCCACTCACGGAACTCGCAGGCGAGTTACGCACGTCGTAGATACGCCACAGACATGAGACAGACGACACATCAGACAGACGCCAAACGAAGTACGACAAGAGCACTGTGAAAGCATTGTATACGTACAAACTGGAATGAAGCTTACCTTTAAAGCACCAAGAATTTAAGATTCTAAACGTACGCATCAAGGAAAGGTCTTGCGGTTGCCCCGAAGCCAACCTTGAAGTCGTCATTTCCCGTGACACGCACATGGCAGCTGCAATTCATATTGAAGGCATACAAGCAAGTTTCTCGCAAGAGAACGACGACATTCTTAAATAGGCCAGAATAACCTTTGGAAGTCGTACCACGAAACACGAAAAATGCCGCGCGACAAGTCGAGCGGCACTTTCTCGTTTTTCGTGTTTGTTCTGCGGGCTTTCTTTCAGGCTTGGAAAACACTTTCATGTAGCACGCATTCAGCAACAGAAAAGACCTCACATTTTCCCGCTTGATATTCGCTAACAGATGTAGCTTACCCAACTGCGATATCTGTTTTTTGTGCAGAGTTACGGACCTGTCTATTTTATGCTCATATAAGCATTTTTTTGTTTTTTTTTTTACACACGAGTTTCAGGCAATATTTTACTTAAAAGAATTCAGGTCCTTGCTAGAATTTAACTTGATTTTTTTTTCTTCTTTTAAATGCAACAACGTCCATTCAAATTTGTATATATAGCGGTGGTGTCAAAATTATTTCTGCTTTTTACATGTGTTCGAATAAGAAAATAGGAGGAGCTCCGAGCTAAAGCTGCTAAAGCTTCCGCTTAGGCCTTCCTTTTGGTCGACCATTCTTTATTCTTTGTATTTTTTTAATGCATTTGCACTTTATCGCGTTGCCGAACCGCAAAGCCGTTACTGCGTTCCTGCTGCCTGTCAACAGTAAGACACATCTGATAGCTCGAGATGGGTTGCGATTGCGGTGAGAAAAAGAGGCCACTTCTGCATCTCTTGCACGGAACATGGGTCAGTGTCTTCCGATACCGCGAGTGAGTCAGTCGACGCCAGAGAGACGAACGTAATGAGCAACGAGCTAGTATAAGCCGGCAGACGTACCGAACCTTGGTGCAAAAGAGGAAACCGAAAAAGAAAACGAGGAAATGTATAGCAAGAAAGAAAAAATAAACGCCCGCAACACATACGAGTACGTTAGGAGTTGTCCCATCGCATGACGTACTTACGTACATGCGGCCGCGCTCCGCGTTTCACGCCCGTTCGAGACCCACCGCTGGAAACAGAAGTTCGCAGATCCATCGAAACGAGACGCAGCACTCCATACCGACGAGCGCCACCGCGTTTTACTGAAAACGTGTCCATGTTAACCCAAATATGCAGTGAACCTATACCAAATCCCATCACCGCATGTTTGCTTTACTGGCATCTTTATTATCCGAAGTCAAAATGCCACACCAGTGGCATTTGACTTCACCAGTGGCATGTCTTCAGTGGCATAAAGTGTGTGCGCGACCAGAGCAAAGCATGAGAGAAGGTTCCCGCGCTGTGAGCCCTGGAATGAACACACCAAACCGCGGCCACCGGTTCGATCTTTCCTTTTCCTTAAACATGAGCCCATTAGATGCAGTGCTGTTCGTGATATACCGAAGGTTGCGTAACAGTTCTACAGAAATTCTGAGAATTGTCTACTATAATGTGTAAGCATTCTTGAACTCAGCTATTATTTCGCTTTTGCTTACTTATTTAGCTAGAATACACATGTCTACCAACTCCTACGAATCATATACTATAACAGTGTTATGTGAAGAGGTTTATTTGAGGCTCCTTATGCAAAGGCACAGTGACCGGGAATGGCGAGGTAGCCCGAAGCACCGTCCAAAAAGACGCCAGCAATCAGCAGCGCGAGCCGAGCGTTGACGATGCCGCTGTACCGCGAGACGCGTATTCTTCACAGTTATAACGATGACTTGTGGTAACTTGACCAATTGTGCATTTGTTTTCCAGACATAAGGCGTCACGGGACGGGCAGATTTTACTGGGGTAGTCGCCGAAGAATGATTACGGATTAGTACAGGGTGTCCCACATAACTTGAGCCAAGAATTGAAAAAAGAGGCACGTTGGAAGCGAATTGAACCGAACGCGTATTATCCGCAATAGCCTATAGTAACACAGACAGTTCTTTTGTTTTCCCCATACCTCACTAATTAGGTTAATTACCCAACTCTTTAATTTTGGCTGAAGACCCCAAGTATATAATACGCATATTTGTAGAGCACCTAAAGAAACCACCGATCGAGTTGTTTTCTTTGCGATACGTCTCACCTCGTCCTGTTTTCCGGGTTGCAAACAAAGCACGCGAAATAGGAAAAAAAGCCACGTGACGGAGCGTTTGCACAGTGGTATTGTGGTGCTTCTCAAGCGTGCGTTCGGTGAACAAGGTCGGCTGCATCGTGACTGGCGACGAGGAAGCGGCAGGGCATTCTTTATCTCATCGGCCGCGCTCGGCCAGCAGCGTGCATTTTCACCGTCATCCGACGGAGCCGACCTTGTTCACCGAACGGACGCTTGAGAGGAGCACGACATCACTGCGCAAGCGCTTCGTGACGTGGCTTTTTTCGTATTCCGCGGGCTTTCCTTGCAACCCGGAAAAAAGCACAACGTGAGACGTTGTCCTTTTTATCGTAAAGGAAACATCGTAAAGAAAACAACTCGATCGGTGGTTTCTGAAGGTGCTCTACAAATGTGCGTATGATACTTGGAATAATAATAATAATAATAATAATAATAATAATAATAATAATAATAATAATAATAATAATAATAATAATAATAATAATAATAATAATAATAAGCCAGGTTACGCCCATTCCAAGGCAAAGGCCTCTCCCATACTTCTCCAGCTACCCCGGTCATGTAATTGTGGCCATGTCGTCCTTGAAAACTTGTTAATCTCATCCGCCCACCTAACTTTCTGCCGCCCCCTGCTACGCTTCCCTTCCCTTGGAATCCAGTCCGTAACCCTGAATGACCATCGGTTATCTTCCCTCCTCATTACATGTCCTGCCCATGCCCATTTCTTTTTCTTGATTTCAACTAAGATGTCATTAACTCGTGTTTGTTCCCTCACCCAATCTGCTCTTTTCTTATCCCTTAACGTTACGCCCATCATTCTTTCAATAGCTTGTTGCGTCGTCCTCAATTTAAGTGCAACCCATTTCGTAAGCCTCCAGGTTTCTGTCCCGTACGTGAGTACTGCTAAGACACAGCTGTTATACACTTTTCTCTTGAGGGATAATGGCAACCTGCTGTTCATGATCTGAGAATGCCTGCCAAACGCACCCCACCCATTCTTATTCTTCTGATTATTTCCGTCTCATGATCGGGATCCGTGGTCACTACCTGCCCTAAGTGGATGTATTCGCTTACCACTCCCAGTGCCTCGCTACCTATCAAACTGCTGTTCTCTTCCGAGACTGTTGAACATTACCTTAGTTTCCTGCAGATTAATTTTAGACCCACCCTTCTGCTCTGCCTCTCCAGCTCAGTGAGAATGCATTGCAGTTGGTCTCCTGAGTTACTAAGCAAGGCAATATCATCAGCGAATCGCAAGTTGCTAAGGTATTCTCCATCAACTTTTATCCCCCATTCTTCCCACTCCAGGTCTCTGAATTGCGGTAATACTTGTAGTACTCAGCCAGTAATTAAAAAGTTGGATAATTAACCTAATTAGATAGTTATGGGGAAAACAAAAGATGTGGATTACTATAGGCTATTGCGAATATTATGCGTTCGGTTCAATTCACATCCGACGCGCCTTTCATTTTTAACTTCTTGGCTCAAGTTATGTGGGACAGCCTGTATATACAATACTCTTTCGTGCAAAGTGCTGGATAACTAGCGCTTTGCTTTATAACAGAGGGGTGATTTCGCTACGAACGCAGTTTAATGCCATGTTTGATGTATTATCCGCGCCCCCCCCCCTTTCTTCCTGTTTCGTTCAGAATAAATTCGAAGTAGGCAACGGTCTGCAGTGACGGCAGGCCAATAAAGTGTAGTCTTTGCTGTAAGAAACAGTGGCTTTGTATTTTATCGTTAGAACGGGACACGGTGCACCCCGGGTTGGGTCACTTGTTGTGGATAATTGACTGCACCTTCTAGGAACTGGATAATAAACAAATGCACTTAACAGTACAGTACAGTACAGTACAAAACACAATAGAAAAGAGTTTGCGAAGTAGGTGTACTGCGTAAAGTCGAGTTCTGAAGTTTGCACTCAACCGTCTTCATGAAAGCAAACGCGCGAGTGCGTGGCCAGCGCTCCCTGTCGGCTGCTTTTGGCGCCGCCAGCAGACGACTAGGAAGCGCTTGATCACCTACCACCTAGACCCAGAAATCGACGGGCAGACCAAGAACGAACGCCAGGCCGAGGCTACGATCGAGTATAAAGCGCAGAAAGCTCAAAGTGGAGCCTGTAGTTGCTGCTAGGAGCTGGAAAGCTTCTATAGCAATGGCCTAGGGGCACCACGATAGGCGGCCGCTGCAAATGTGCACATGGGCTTGGCTTTCATTTCCTTCCAAAAGCGCGCTTCCGAAATATGCCCCAGACATTTTTGGGGGGGAAGTTGCCATTTTGAAAAGCTAGTCACAAAACCTAGCGCAGATATAAAGCTGTACACTGCAAAAAACACCTGCCAGCGCGCTGGCCGAGTGGTTCTGCGCTCACGGATGCAGTCTGTCTTTAATAGCGCATCCACGCGACGAGCGGCTGTACGGGCAATTTCGCAGCCCGCAAGCAGCGCGTCCCGCTGCGCAGTGCACGCAAACAACAGAAGGCGAGCAGACGACGCAGTCGGAAAACGCGTGTGTTCAGACTATACTACGCTTCTCTCTATCGAACCGTTTGCACAGCATTATCATCTTTCGAGTGAGCTCGGTGAACCAACTAGCGGATAGGATGGCCGCGACGCTTTCAGAAGACTTCCAGAAAGGCCAAACTTCTCAGCGTGCCGTAATTTTCTGTGACTGTAACACGTGACCACACCACTGTACACGTGACTGAGACAGACTGTGCCGCTTGAGTAACTGTTATCACCACCCGTCGACTCCCCCCCCCCCCCGCCCCCCGCCCCCCGCCTCTACCCCATTTTCTAGTCTCTTTTCTAAGGTGCACCAATGTTACTTCACCGCCCCTACATTTTTATGACAAATAAAGCCATCTCTCTCTTCAGGCGAAGCTGTTGTGGCGAAACAAGCCGAGAACACGCTGAGAAATTGACGTCCACCTCTTTGTTGCAGCGTAAAAAATCATGCATATCTGTCAAGGATTGGGGTATGATTACTTGCACTCCCTGAATTCTATTGGGGCGACAACAAACCCACCCCTCGTGCATTTGTGGGTGGTTCGACTGCTGACCAGCGATAAGGTCCACGCCTGATCGAGCGTGGACCAAAGTCATGAGACGGGAGGCGGCGTAAAAACAAACACTCAATATAATAAAATAAAATCATGCCAGCGACATGATAAAAACAAAAGAATAAGACAACTGCAAGTAGATGGGGCAAAGCTTCGCGGAAGGCGTGCGGGTCACCACAACACACACTGACGCGAGGCGCGACACTCGGCCCACCACGGGGGAATTTCTGAAACTCGCGAAAGAAACAAAAAATACGCGACACAAATGAAAAATACACGCGACAATAAACGCGTCAAACACTACACTAAGAGAACACACACAATTTACACGCGATGAATCAGAAAATGAAAGAAGAAACGTGATTGAAAAAAAAAAAAGTCTGGCGGGAAGTTCTGAGATCTGCAGGTTGGAACACGAGGTTTCAGTGTGGCGTGACCGCCGAGATCCCGATCTGAAGAGCATCGGGCTGCTGGTACCTCGCTGCCGAAGACCTTGACGGGCTTGCACCGTCTGTCGATCTTCCGGCGTAGACCCCACCGGCCTGGGGGTAATTCAGCCTGCTGACCACATCTTCAACTGTCTCTCGGCGCACGGCTAAGCCGCTCCACCTTCCAAACTACTCTGCCTCCTCAC